>NW_028245007.1:0-195000 GCF_964263255.1 Lissotriton vulgaris
GGTGAGGGTGAGTGAGGGAGGGTGAGGGTGAGTGAGGGTGAGGGGTTGAGGGTGAGTGAGGGTGAGTGAGGGAGGGTGAGGGTGAGTGAGGGTGAGTGAGGGTGAGGGTGAGTGAGGGTGAGTGAGGGTGAGTGAGGGTGAGTGAGGGTGAGTGAGGGTGAGTGAGGGTGAGTGAGGTGAGTGAGGGTGAGGGTGAGTGAGGGTGAGTGAGGGTGAGTGAGGGTGAGTGAGGGGTGAGTGAGGGTGAGTGAGGGTGAGTGAGGGTGAGGGTGAGGGTGAGGGTGAGTGAGGGTGAGTGAGGGTGAGGGGTGAGGGTGAGGGTGAGTGAGGTGAGGGTGAGGGTGAGTGAGGGTGAGGGGTTGAGGGTGAGGGTGAGTGAGGGTGAGTGAGGGTGAGTGAGGGTGAGTGAGGGAGAGTGAGGGTGAGTGAGGGTGAGGGGTTGAGGGTGAGGGTGAGTGAGGTGAGGGTGAGTGAGGGTGAGGGGTGAGGGTGAGGGTGAGTGAGGTGAGGGTGAGTGAGGGAGGGTGAGGGTGAGTGAGGGAGGGTGAGGGTTGAGGGTGAGGGTGAGTGAGGGAGGGTGAGGGGTTGAGGGTGAGTGAGGGAGGGTGAGGGTGAGTGAGGGTGAGTGAGGGTGAGTGAGGGAGGGTGAGGGGTTGAGGGTGAGTGAGGGAGGGTGAGGGTGAGTGAGGGTGAGTGAGGGTGAGTGAGGGAGGGTGAGGGTGAGTGAGGGTGAGTGAGGGAGGGTGAGGGTGAGTGAGGGTGAGTGAGGGAGGGTGAGGGTGAGTGAGGGTGAGTGAGGGTGAGGGTGAGTGAGGGTGAGTGAGGGAGGGTGAGGGTGAGTGAGGGTGAGTGAGGGAGGGTGAGGGTGAGTGAGGGTGAGGGAGGGTGAGGGTGAGTGAGGGTGAGGGGTTGAGGGTGAGTGAGGGAGGGTGAGGGTGAGTGAGGGTGAGGGGTTGAGGGTGAGGGTGAGTGAGGGAGGGTGAGGGTGAGTGAGGGTGAGGGGTTGAGGGTGAGTGAGGGTGAGTGAGGGAGGGTGAGGGTGAGTGAGGGTGAGTGAGGGTGAGTGAGGGTGAGTGAGGGTGAGTGAGGGTGAGTGAGGGTGAGTGAGGGTGAGTGAGGGTGAGTGAGGGTGAGTGAGGGTGAGTGAGGGTGAGTGAGGGAGAGTGAGGGTGAGTGAGGGTGAGTGAGGGTGAGTGAGGGTGAGTGAGGGAGAGTGAGGGTGAGTGAGGGTGAGGGGTTGAGGGTGAGGGGTTGAGGGTGAGGGGTTGAGGGTGAGGGTGAGTGAGGGTGAGTGAGGGTGAGGGGTTGAGGGTGAGGGTGAGTGAGGAGGTGAGGTGAGGTGAGTGAGGGTGAGGGGTTGAGGGTGAGGGTGAGTGAGGTGAGTGAGGGTGAGTGAGGGTGAGGGTGAGTGAGGGAGAGTGAGGGTGAGTGAGGGTGAGGGTGAGTGAGGGAGAGTGAGGGGTTGAGGGTGAGGGTGAGTGAGGGAGGGTGAGGGGTTGAGGGTGAGTGAGGGAGGGTGAGGGTGAGTGAGGGTGAGTGAGGGAGGGTGAGGGTGAGTGAGGGTGAGTGAGGGTGAGTGAGGGTGAGTGAGGGAGGGTGAGGGTGAGTGAGGGTGAGTGGTTGAGGGTGAGTGGTGAGGGTGAGTGAGGGTGAGTGGTTGAGGGTGAGTGGTTGAGGGTGAGTGGTTGAGGGGTGAGTGGTTGAGGGTGAGTGGTTGAGGGTGAGTGGTTGAGGGTGAGTGGTTGAGGGTGAGTGGTTGAGGGTGAGTGGTTGAGGGTGAGTGGTTGAGGGTGAGTGGTTGAGGGTGAGTGGTTGAGGGTGAGTGGTTGAGGGTGAGTGGTTGAGGGTGAGTGGTTGAGGGTGAGTGGTTGAGGGTGAGTGGTTGAGGGTGAGTGGTTGAGGGTGAGTGTGGTTGAGGGTGAGTGGTTGAGGGTGAGTGGTTGAGGGTGAGTGGTTGAGGGTGAGTGGTTGAGGGTGAGTGGTTGAGGGTGAGTGGTTGAGGGTGAGTGGTTGAGGGTGAGTGGTTGAGGGTGAGTGGTTGAGGGTGAGTGGTTGAGGGTGAGTGGTTGAGGGTGAGTGGTTGAGGGTGAGTGGTTGAGGGTGAGTGGTTGAGGGTGAGTGGTTGAGGGTGAGTGGTTGAGGGTGAGTGGTTGAGGGTGAGTGGTTGAGGGTGAGTGGTTGAGGGTGAGTGGTTGAGGGTGAGTGGTTGAGGGTGAGTGGTTGAGGGTGAGTGGTTGAGGGTGAGTGGTTGAGGGTGAGTGGTTGAGGGTGAGTGGTTGAGGGTGAGTGGTTGAGGGTGAGTGGTTGAGGGTGAGTGGTGAGGGTGAGTGGTTGAGGGTGAGTGGTTGAGGGTGAGTGGTTGAGGGTGAGTGGTTGAGGGTGAGTGGTTGAGGGTGAGTGGTTGAGGGTGAGTGGTTGAGGGTGAGTGGTTGAGGGTGAGTGGTTGAGGGTGAGTGGTTGAGGGTGAGTGGTTGAGGGTGAGTGGTTGAGGGTGAGTGGTTGAGGGTGAGTGGTTGAGGGTGAGTGGTTGAGGGTGAGTGGTTGAGGGTGAGTGGTTGAGGGTGAGTGGTTGAGGGTGAGTGGTTGAGGGTGAGTGGTTGAGGGTGAGTGGTTGAGGGTGAGTGGTTGAGGGTGAGTGGTTGAGGGTGAGTGGTTGAGGGTGAGTGGTTGAGGGTGAGTGGTTGAGGGTGAGTGGTTGAGGGTGAGTGGTTGAGGGTGAGTGGTTGAGGGTGAGTGGTTGAGGGTGAGTGGTTGAGGGTGAGTGGTTGAGGGTGAGTGGTTGAGGGTGAGTGGTTGAGGGTGAGTGGTTGAGGGTGAGTGGTTGAGGGTGAGTGGTTGAGGGTGAGTGGTTGAGGGTGAGTGGTTGAGGGTGAGTGGTTGAGGGTGAGTGGTTGAGGGTGAGTGGTTGAGGGTGAGTGGTTGAGGGTGAGTGGTTGAGGGTGAGTGGTTGAGGGTGAGTGGTTGAGGGTGAGTGGTTGAGGGTGAGTGGTTGAGGGTGAGTGGTTGAGGGTGAGTGGTTGAGGGTGAGTGGTTGAGGGTGAGTGGTTGAGGGTGAGTGAGGGTGAGTGAGGGTGAGTGAGGGTGAGTGAGGGTGAGTGAGGGTGAGTGAGGGTGAGTGAGGGTGAGTGAGGGTGAGTGAGGGTGAGTGAGGGTGAGTGAGGGTGAGTGAGGGTGAGGGGTGAGTGAGTGAGGGTGAGTGAGGGTGAGTGAGGGTGAGGGGTTGAGGGTGAGTGAGGGTGAGTGAGGGTGAGGGTGAGTGAGGGTGAGTGAGGGTGAGGGGTTGAGGGTGAGTGAGGGTGAGGGGTTGAGGGTGAGTGAGGGTGAGGGGTTGAGGGTGAGTGAGGGTGAGGGAGGGTGAGGGTGAGTGAGGGTGAGTGAGGGTGAGTGAGGGTGAGGGGTTGAGGTTGAGGGTGAGGTGTTGAGGGTGAGTGAGGTGTTGAGGGTGAGTGAGGGTGAGTGAGGGTGGAGGGTGAGGGGGTGAGGGTGAGGGGGTGAGGGTGGGGGTGAGGGGTTGAGGGTGAGTGAGGGTGAGTGAGGGTGAGGGTGAGGGATTGAGGGTGAGGGGTTGAGGGTGAGTGAGGGTGAGTGAGGGTGAGGGTGAGGGATTGAGGGTGAGGGGTTGAGGGTGAGTGAGGGTGAGTGAGGGTGAGTGGTTGAGGGGGAGTGAGGGTGAGTGAGGATGAGGTGTTGAGGGTGGGTGAGGGTGAGGAGTTGAGGGTGAGTGAGGGTGAGTGAGGATGAGGTGTTGAGGGTGGGTGAGGGTGAGGAGTTGAGGGTGAGTGAGGGTGAGTGAGGGTGAGGGTTTGAGGGTGAGTGAGGGTGAGGGGTTGAGGGTGGGTGAGGGTGAGTGAGGGTGAGGGGTTGAGGGTGAGTGAGGATGAGTGAGGGGTTGAGGGTGAGTGAGGGTGAGGGGTTTAAGGTGAGTGAGGGTGAGTGAGGGTGAGGGTGGGTGAGGGGTTTAAGGTGAGTGAGGGTGAGTGAGGGTGAGGGTGGGTGAGGGGTTTAAGGTGAGTGAGGGTGAGGGTGAGTGAGGGTGAGGGAGGGTGAGGGTGAGTGAGGGTGAGTGAGGGTGAGTGAGGGTGAGGGGTTGAGGTTGAGGGTGAGGTGTTGAGGGTGAGTGAGGTGTTGAGGGTGAGTGAGGGTGAGTGAGGGTGGAGGGTGAGGGGGTGAGGGTGAGGGGGTGAGGGTGGGGGTGAGGGGTTGAGGGTGAGTGAGGGTGAGTGAGGGTGAGGGTGAGGGATTGAGGGTGAGGGGTTGAGGGTGAGTGAGGGTGAGTGAGGGTGGGGGTGAGGGGTTGAGGGTGAGTGAGGGTGAGTGAGGGTGAGGGTGAGGGATTGAGGGTGAGGGGTTGAGGGTGAGTGAGGGTGAGTGAGGGTGAGGGTGAGGGATTGAGGGTGAGGGGTTGAGGGTGAGTGAGGGTGAGTGAGGGTGAGGGTGAGGGATTGAGGGTGAGGGGTTGAGGGTGAGTGAGGGTGAGTGAGGGTGAGTGGTTGAGGGGGAGTGAGGGTGAGTGAGGATGAGGTGTTGAGGGTGGGTGAGGGTGAGGAGTTGAGGGTGAGTGAGGGTGAGTGAGGATGAGGTGTTGAGGGTGGGTGAGGGTGAGGAGTTGAGGGTGAGTGAGGGTGAGTGAGGGTGAGGGTTTGAGGGTGAGTGAGGGTGAGGGGTTGAGGGTGGGTGAGGGTGAGTGAGGGTGAGGGGTTGAGGGTGAGTGAGGATGAGTGAGGGGTTGAGGGTGAGGGAGGGTGAGGGGTTTAAGGTGAGTGAGGGTGAGTGAGGGTGAGGGTGGGTGAGGGGTTTAAGGTGAGTGAGGGTGAGTGAGGGTGAGGGTGGGTGAGGGGTTTAAGGTGAGTGAGGGTGAGGGTGAGTGAGGGTGAGTGAGGGTGGGGGGTTGAGGGTGAGTGAGGGTGAGTGAGGGTGGGTGAGGGTGACTGAGGGTGAGGGTGAGTGAGGGTGGGGGGTTGAGGGTGAGTGAGGGTGAGTGAGGGTGGGTGAGGGTGACTGAGGGTGAGGGTGAGTGAGGGTGGGTGAGGGTGACTGAGGGTGAGGGTGAGTGAGGGTGAGGGGTTGAGGGTGAGTGGTTGATGGTGAGTGAGGGAGAGGGGTTGAGGGGTTGAGGGTGAGGGAGGGTAAGGGGTTGAGGGTGAGGGTGGGTGAGGGGTTGAGGGCGAGTGAGGGTGAGGGGTTGAGGGGGTGAGGGGTTGAGGGTGGGTGTGGGTGAGGGTGGGTGTGGGTGAGGGTGGGTGTGGGTGAGGGTGGGTGTGGGTGAGGGTGGGTGTGGGTGAGTGGGTGAGGGTGAGTGGTTGAGGGTGAGTGGTTGAGGGTGAGTGGTTGAGGGTGAGTGGTTGAGGGTGAGTGGTTGAGGGTGAGTGGTTGAGGGTGAGTGGTTGAGGGTGAGTGGTTGAGGGTGAGTGGTTGAGGGTGAGTGGTTGAGGGTGAGTGGTTGAGGGTGAGTGGTTGAGGGTGAGTGGTTGAGGGTGAGTGGTTGAGGGTGAGTGGTTGAGGGTGAGTGGTTGAGGGTGAGTGGTTGAGGGTGAGTGGTTGAGGGTGAGTGGTTGAGGGTGAGTGGTTGAGGGTGAGTGGTTGAGGGTGAGTGGTTGAGGGTGAGTGGTTGAGGGTGAGTGGTTGAGGGTGAGTGGTTGAGGGTGAGTGGTTGAGGGTGAGTGGTTGAGGGTGAGTGGTTGAGGGTGAGTGGTTGAGGGTGAGTGGTTGAGGGTGAGTGGTTGAGGGTGAGTGGTTGAGGGTGAGTGGTTGAGGGTGAGTGGTTGAGGGTGAGTGGTTGAGGGTGAGTGGTTGAGGGTGAGTGGTTGAGGGTGAGTGGTTGAGGGTGAGTGGTTGAGGGTGAGTGGTTGAGGGTGAGTGGTTGAGGGTGAGTGGTTGAGGGTGAGTGGTTGAGGGTGAGTGGTTGAGGGTGAGTGGTTGAGGGTGAGTGGTTGAGGGTGAGTGGTTGAGGGTGAGTGGTTGAGGGTGAGTGGTTGAGGGTGAGTGGTTGAGGGTGAGTGGTTGAGGGTGAGTGGTTGAGGGTGAGTGGTTGAGGGTGAGTGGTTGAGGGTGAGTGGTTGAGGGTGAGTGGTTGAGGGTGAGTGGTTGAGGGTGAGTGGTTGAGGGTGAGTGGTTGAGGGTGAGTGGTTGAGGGTGAGTGGTTGAGGGTGAGTGGTTGAGGGTGAGTGGTTGAGGGTGAGTGGTTGAGGGTGAGTGGTTGAGGGTGAGTGGTTGAGGGTGAGTGGTTGAGGGTGAGTGGTTGAGGGTGAGTGGTTGAGGGTGAGTGGTTGAGGGTGAGTGGTTGAGGGTGAGTGGTTGAGGGTGAGTGGTTGAGGGTGAGTGGTTGAGGGTGAGTGGTTGAGGGTGAGTGGTTGAGGGTGAGTGGTTGAGGGTGAGTGGTTGAGGGTGAGTGGTTGAGGGTGAGTGGTTGAGGGTGAGTGGTTGAGGGTGAGTGGTTGAGGGTGAGTGGTTGAGGGTGAGTGGTTGAGGGTGAGTGGTTGAGGGTGAGTGGTTGAGGGTGAGTGGTTGAGGGTGAGTGGTTGAGGGTGAGTGGTTGAGGGTGAGTGGTTGAGGGTGAGTGGTTGAGGGTGAGTGGTTGAGGGTGAGTGGTTGAGGGTGAGTGGTTGAGGGTGAGTGGTTGAGGGTGAGTGGTTGAGGGTGAGTGGTTGAGGGTGAGTGGTTGAGGGTGAGTGGTTGAGGGTGAGTGGTTGAGGGTGAGTGGTTGAGGGTGAGTGGTTGAGGGTGAGTGGTTGAGGGTGAGTGGTTGAGGGTGAGTGGTTGAGGGTGAGTGGTTGAGGGTGAGTGGTTGAGGGTGAGTGGTTGAGGGTGAGTGGTTGAGGGTGAGTGGTTGAGGGTGAGTGGTTGAGGGTGAGTGGTTGAGGGTGAGTGGTTGAGGGTGAGTGGTTGAGGGTGAGTGGTTGAGGGTGAGTGGTTGAGGGTGAGTGGTTGAGGGTGAGTGGTTGAGGGTGAGTGGTTGAGGGTGAGTGGTTGAGGGTGAGTGGTTGAGGGTGAGTGGTTGAGGGTGAGTGGTTGAGGGTGAGTGGTTGAGGGTGAGTGGTTGAGGGTGAGTGGTTGAGGGTGAGTGGTTGAGGGTGAGTGGTTGAGGGTGAGTGGTTGAGGGTGAGTGGTTGAGGGTGAGTGGTTGAGGGTGAGTGGTTGAGGGTGAGTGGTTGAGGGTGAGTGGTTGAGGGTGAGTGGTTGAGGGTGAGTGGTTGAGGGTGAGTGGTTGAGGGTGAGTGGTTGAGGGTGAGTGGTTGAGGGTGAGTGGTTGAGGGTGAGTGGTTGAGGGTGAGTGAGTGAGGGTGAGTGAGTGAGGGTGAGTGAGTGAGGGTGAGTGAGTGAGGGTGAGTGAGGGTGAGTGAGGGTGAGTGAGGGTGAGTGAGGGTGAGTGAGGGTGAGTGAGGGTGAGTGAGGGTGAGTGAGGGTGAGTGAGGGTGAGTGAGGGTGAGTGAGGGTGAGTGAGGGTGAGTGAGGGTGAGTGAGGGTGAGTGAGGGTGAGGGTGAGTGAGGGTGAGTGAGGGTGAGTGAGGGGTTGAGGGTGAGTGAGGGTGAGGGGTTGAGGGTGAGTGAGGGTGAGTGAGGGTGAGGGGTTGAGGGTGAGTGAGGGTGAGGGGTTGAGGGTGAGTGAGGGTGAGGGAGGGTGAGGGTGAGTGAGGGTGAGTGAGGGTGAGGGAGGGTGAGGGTGAGTGAGGGTGAGGGTGAGGGTGAGTGAGGGTGAGGGGTTGAGGTTGAGGGTGAGGTGTTGAGGGTGAGTGAGGTGTTGAGGGTGAGGGAGAGTGAGGGTGAGGGGTTGAGGGTGAGTGAGGGTGGAGGGTGAGGGGGTGAGGGTGAGGGGGTGAGGGTGGGGGTGAGGGGTTGAGGGTGAGTGAGGGTGAGGGGTTGAGGGTGAGTGAGGATGAGTGAGGGGTTGAGGGTGAGGGGTTGAGGGTGAGTGAGGGTGAGTGAGGGTGAGGGTGAGGGATTGAGGGTGAGGGGTTGAGGGTGAGTGAGGGTGAGTGAGTGTGAGTGGTTGAGGGGGAGTGAGGGTGAGTGAGGATGAGGTGTTGAGGGTGGGTGAGGGTGAGGAGTTGAGGGTGAGTGAGGGTGAGTGAGGGTGAGGGTTTGAGGGTGAGTGAGGGTGAGGGGTTGAGGGTGGGTGAGGGTGAGTGAGGGTGAGGGGTTGAGGGTGAGTGAGGATGAGTGAGGGGTTGAGGGTGAGTGAGGGTGAGGGGTTTAAGGTGAGTGAGGGTGAGTGAGGGTGAGGGTGGGTGAGGGGTTTAAGGTGAGTGAGGGTGAGGGTGAGTGAGGGTGAGTGAGGGTGGGGGGTTGAGGGTGAGTGAGGGTGAGTGAGGGTGGGTGAGGGTGACTGAGGGTGAGGGTGAGTGAGGGTGAGGGGTTGAGGGTGAGTGGTTGATGGTGAGTGAGGGAGAGGGGTTGAGGGGTTGAGGGTGAGGGAGGGTAAGGGGTTGAGGGTGAGGGTGGGTGAGGGGTTGAGGGCGAGTGAGGGTGAGGGGTTGAGGGTGAGTGAGGGTGAGGGGTTGAGGGTGGGTGAGGGTGAGTGAGGGTGAGGGGTTGAGGGTGAGTGAGGGTGAGGGTGAGTGAGGGTGAGGGGGTGAGGGTGAGTGAGGGTGAGTGAGGGTGAGGGGTTGAGGGTGAGTGAGAGTGAGGGTGAGTGAGGGGTTGAGGGTGAGGGGTTGAGGGTGAGGGGTTGAGGGTGAGGGGTTGAGGGGTTGAGGGTGAGTGAGGGTGAGGGGTTGAGGGTGAGTGAGGGTGAGTGAGGGTGAGGGTGAGGGGTTGAGGGTGAGGGGTTGAGGGTGAGTGAGGGTGAGGGTGAGTGAGGGTGAGTGAGGGTGAGGGGTTGAGGGTGAGGGGTTGAGGGGTTGAGGGTGAGGGGTTGAGGGTGAGTGTGGGTGAGGGTGAGGGGTTGAGGGTGAGGGGTTGAGGGTGAGGGTGAGTGAGGGTGAGGGGGTGAGGGTGAGTGAGGGAGGGTGAGGGGTTGAGGGGGAGGGGTCGAGGGGGAGGGGTCGAGGGTGAGTGAGGGTGAGGGTTTGAGGGTGAGAGGGTGAGGGGTTGAGGGTGAGAGGGTGAGTGAGGGTGAGGGGTTGAGGGTGAGTGAGGGTGAGGGGTTGAGGGTGAGTGAGGGTGAGGGGTTGAGGGTGAGTGAGGGTGAGGGGTTGAGGGTGAGTGAGGATGAGTGAGAGTGAGGGTGAGTGAGGGGTTGAGGGTGAGGGGTTGAGGGTGAGTGAGGGTGAGGTGTTGAGGGTGAGTGAGGGTGAGGGTGAGTGAGGGTGAGGGGTTGAGGGTGTGTGTGTGACAGTAACTTGTGTGTGTGAGGGCAGTGTGTGTCAATGCAACGGGGCTCATGTTATCGACCTCAGAAGCATTAAAAGTGTGTGTCTTGGAACGTCTGAGGGCAGCTCGTGTTACAAGCTTGCTTTGAAGATGGTCATGCAGTGCTGGGAGTGGAGCAGATGGTCCTGTTTATGACCTGCAGAGCGCGTGTGAAGTGGGCGCGGATGAAGTGACTGGGGGGTGAGGGGTGTGCAGCCTGGTGTGCTGAAGCCTGGCAGCAGAGGCGGCGCCTGCACACAAATTGGCTAAGTGGCTAAGTGGCTGGTGGCAAATGGACGCACATCAAAGGAGCCGCGAAAGTAGCATGCAAGCAGAGGAACCAGAGACTCATCTGATATCAATATTGTTCTCCTTCTGGGAGTGAGAAACTCCAGCTTTTAGAATGGTTTCATCACTCATCAAAAACACAATTCTACAACCAGAGACACTATCATTTTCCATTCTGCGTACAGATCTTCCCATGTGTAGGAGTGGTCCCAGTCACCGGATAAGTCCCAGCTGCGGCATTTTTTGCATAGCCATCTTTTTATTTGCGTACCTAATAATGTTTGATCTATACACCAATGCTATCGGACTCCATTCTGCCCCGCTCTATCATGGGCCGATTGCAGGATGCCCGATAGCTTCTTGCGACCTT
This sequence comes from Lissotriton vulgaris, assembly GCF_964263255.1. Lineage (NCBI taxonomy): Eukaryota > Metazoa > Chordata > Amphibia > Caudata > Salamandridae > Lissotriton > Lissotriton vulgaris. Next base: position 9,947 of record NW_028245007.1, read on the forward strand.
TGGCGCCCCTAGACCACCTTCGCTCAGTAGTAAATACAATTATTTATATTGGAATTGAGTAATGTCTTTTCTGACTTGCTTTTCATTTCATGCATCACAGCCTCCCTACAATGTAACTACGAAAGGTTGGTATGGCAGGAAAGCTGCCACTTTAACAAGTGTCTGCTTGCAAAATGTGATTACCGCAGCCAGGTCTAATAGTTTGAAGCACACACTTCCAGCAGAAACAAGGAGAAGGGGGACTTACGGAAGGGCAATGCACCCCATAGGTCAGAAACAAATACCCCAAACATGGCAGTACACACACCACAGGGCAGGAAGAAGGGGCACCGACAGGGCAACACACAGGGCAGGGAGCAGGGATCCCGACAGGACAGCGCACAACACAGGGCAGGGAGAATGGGCAGCGCACACTACAGGGCGGGAGAAAAGGGAACTGACAGATTAGCGCACACCACAAGGCAGGGAGAAGCGTTATTGATAGGGCAGGGAAAAGCGGTACTGACCATGCAGTGCATGCAATGGGGAATCGAAAAGTGGCACTGACAGGGAAGCGCACAGGACAGGGAAAAGCGCCACTGACAGGAAAGCACACACCACAGGCAGGGAGGAGCGCCACTGACAGGGAAGCACACACCACAGGCAGGGAGAAGCGCCACTGACTGGGAAGCACAGGGCAGAGGGAAACTGCGCTGGTAAAGTAGCACACAGACAGAAATGCGAGATGCGCGCAGTGAGAGGGCAGGGAGACCGGCGTGCACTGGCAGAAGCGAGGGAGGCCTATTGTGCGAGTGTAAGATGGAGAATGGCCTGTGCTGGGAATGGACCGGAGGATGCGCTCAATCACAGGGAAAGGCAAACGCTGAAACTGAGGGTGAACGGATGCGCAAAGAAGCATGCAGAGCAGCAGCGCTAGAAAAGCGAGCCAGCAACAAAGGATGACTGCCCGGAGGTCGTGATCAGATGTGGGAACAGAGACAGAATATACAGCTTCAGAGTGAGACGACGAGTGTCGACGGGGGATTGGAAAGAAGAGCAGTCAAGGGAACGGATTCTGCCATGATATGGCCGTAGAAGCTGAAGAAAAAGATCCAGTCGATCAGGGAGACTGAACAAGAGACCAAGAACGCTGGACGCCAAGCAGGAAGGCAGCGTTTAACAAGCATCAACAAGGCTAGCGGCAGGCAGGCAGGGGAGGAGAGGAGGAGGGGGGAGGAGAATAGGGGAAGGCAAGGCGACACGGCGGGAGGGGGCGGAGCGGGTAAACAAAGACGGACATGCACGCGCCCGTGACTTTTAAGGTCAATGCGCATGCGCATAAGCTTAATGCGCATGCGCATTGACCTTAAAAGTCACGGGAACTGCAAGGAATCGCCACGATTCCTTGCAGTGCAGATAAAGAGTGGATAACTCGCAATACTCTCGCCTTGCTCGATGCGCATGCGCATCGACAGGCGAGACCTAAAAATGACGGGTGAGGTTCGTGATCAGGTACAGGTAAGGTTCCAAGTGTGGTATTTCTATTATTATAGGCTGTCCTTTCCAATGGTGGTTTATACATTTGCTGGATGAGTTTACTTACAAAAGAATGTGGAATGTGCTGTAATTCGAATACTGCTGTTCTATCTGAACACCTTGAGTCAGTCGTCTCTGGACTTGATGGTTGTATGTACATGGATCGGCTGCTCTTAATAAAGAACCTACTAGGATGAACTACTATTTTCGATTTAACTATATTAAACTGGTGACGAGGACCGGGTAGCCCTACTCATTTGTCTTAGCAGCAATTTCAGTATAAACCTTGCAAGAAAATCTATTCCTGCACATTATTGCCATACTTCTCTTACTTGTCTTATTTTAGATCCTTTGGTTGTCCGGTTTGCATCCTTGCATATCTTCAATATTATTCCACCAAGTAAAATGTTACACCTCCTTGTCACACCAGGAGAGCCTCCTATTATTTGGTGGAAATGGAAGAAAACGTTCCTACATTATTCCAGAGTATGTGGGACATCTTTGTCCAGAGAAAGAAAGACCTCTCTTTTGTTATACTGTTTGGGTAGTGAAGGACAGGAGATGTTTGAGAACTTACCGGACTTTGGAAATGAAGAAGCAGATTTAAACGAATTTGAGAAGTGTTTAAAGAAACTAGATCTACTCTATCTCCAAAATTCAGTACATACTTGAACGCTACCTTTTTGGTGTAAGGGAACAGAAACCCAATGCGTGTGTGGAAGATTATGTAATAATCCGCAGACAATTAACCTCTTTGTGAATTTGGGACCAGTTTAAAGGAAAGAATTAGGGATCAATTCCTACTGAGATCCGGTAGTGACAACAACAAAAAAATCAGATATGAATTGTGGATAAAGGATGACCCGCCTCTGCATGAAGTTGTGTCCATTGCCAAGCGAGTGGAACTCAGATTAGCCTGTAGGGATGAACTGGAGAAAGGAAAAAAAATAGTGTTCGCAAAATTGAGGTGAAGGAGGAAGACTTGAAGGTTAAAGATGAGTGCAAAAAAAAAAAAAGCTGGTGTTTGTACAGCAACCTAAATTTAAAACTGGGATGTGTTACAGATGTGGGAACTCAGGACATTCTGCTGCTGCTATGAAATGTTCTGCATTTAAGGAATGCAAAAACTATAATTAGAAGGGACAAATATACGAAGTGTTGGTCAAGATTTCTACTCCCGCATCAGACATGGAGAAGATTGCATTCTGTCTGTTTTTTGCAGCGAGCAGTGAGTGCTGTGTGGGATCAAGAGACGGAGACGACGCCGCTTAGAACACTGAGGTCTCCGGTTAAGCTCAGACTCCGTGCCGGTTTTATCCTGGTTTGTCACCAAGCATTAGTCAAGCCCAGCAAGCAACCTCAGCAACCCCAGGTGAAGCGTGAACTGTCAAGGCTGCATGCAGTTGTGAACGGTTGAGCCCCAAGGTCGCCGAGACCTATTGCCATAACTGCTGCCTCTTGCTTGCCCTTGCAGCCCCCCCCCCCTCCAGCACTTGCTCCTGGGACCCGGCCCTTGTCTGCGCTGTGCAGCAGCGTGCAGTGTAGTGCTGTGGGGGGGGGGGGCTTACAGGCAGCTGAGCGGAGTGTGTGGAGTAGAGCGGGCTGCAGGTGAGGCGCGCAGCAGGGTGCTCAGTCGGTGCTGTGTTGGTGTTGCATTGGCGTGAGTTGGCGCCTCGGACATAGCGTCCTGTGCACCTCTTGTGCTCGTGTCCTGCGCCCTGGGACTCAGCCTCACCACACACTACTAGCACCACCCCATTGCCCCGGCCACGTCAGACAGTACAGGCAGGAGCACCACAGGAACAGCAGAAGCAGGCTAGCCTCACGGGGAGTGGACAAAGCGGCGAGAGCAGGCCGAGACAGTGTCTAAGAGGCTGTTCTCACCTCATCACCAGTCTTGGCCCACCGCGCTTTCACTGCTTCCTTCACATCTCCTCTGCTCATCCCTCCTCACCCCACCTTATCATTGTCGTTACCATCGTCCACCATCATTTATCGGACTTGCAATCGCTAGATTGGCACAGACCTGAGCAGGATAAGGACAAGGGAAGAAGAGGAAGAGACCAACAGGGAAAAAAGAAAAAAGAGCAGAGAAGTCAAGGAACTATACGGCTCCCGCTACCCCCCCCCCCCCCCCCCCCCAAAAGAACGAGGAGAGTAAATAAAAACCTCAAGAAAGACCTAATGAAGGTCAGCAACGAAGATAAGGACAAAAATGAGGGAAGGAAGGAGGACAAGGAGGGAGACCTTCCTTTGACTTCCCCCCCTGCTTAACAGCCCCAAAGGTTCGTCAAACACGAAGGCGAGAGGATCCGCAAATACATTCCCAGTGAATAAATCCGGCTTTCAACCTAAAATCTACACAAAGTTCTCATTTATTAAAGATGTCGGCTCTGCCCTTTGCTTAAATAGTCTCAACAGAAATGATCTGCCAACCCCACTACAACCAAGCAAGGCAAACCTCTTGAAGCAACAACCACAGGCGGGGACGGAGAGGGGTCCATCCGACCCAAGAGAAGTGTGGAAGAGGCTGCACTTGTGAGAAAAGAAGAGCAGAACAAGGGACTAGAAAGGAGGGCCTCATGGAGCCAAACTGCGCAGGATCAGGGATGCAGACAGGAGCTGGCAGACTAAAGTCTAAAGGCAAATCCAAATGGCTGTGGGCATAAAGGAGAACAAAAGAGGGAATAAAAAATTGGAAGAGGAGTCCCTGGAACTGCCAGGAAGGACCAACAGCGTAACTAACGCAAACTCTGGGAAGGAAACATCAAAAGCAAGAGAAGATATTTGGACATCGCTTTTGCACACAATGCAACTATCAGTAAATGCCACCCAATATCAGTCAGACAAGATTCCCTGTCAATATTTGTCTCCAATATTGACGGCAAGTTAGCAGAGCTGAACAACTTGGTTAGAAGGGCGCAAGAAGAGACTCAATTTATACAACCTAACTGTTCCTGCATATCAATTGTGGACAAACTGGCAACACTCCCAATGGCAATGGATAATCTCCTCTCCGATATTAGGGAGCCCGTAAAAAACAACCAATCAGATAGTTCTGCCAAGAAGAGAAGTGAGCGAGTATGCCATTCCTGGCAGGATCCCAGTCACCAACCCAGGAGAGTTAATGGTATGCATGTGTAGGTACCAGCCTTACTTTTTAATGCGATAGATTCCACAAAGTTAGGAATAAAAGTAGCAGTAGCGTGTTACAATCATTTTTAATCACTTTGATACTTTTCACCTTTTTCGCTGCACGTTTTTGTTTGGACACATCCATTTATTTTTGGAGTTATGACTGCCAATGATGATAACAATGGGCTTTCCTGGGGAGTAACTGCCAGGTATCCCAATGGTGGTTCGCCTGTGAGGGGTCATTTCTCCTTTTCACGTGTCACTTGTGAGTGCTGAGAGCTGAATATACTTTGAGATTATCAGCTCCGATTTCTTGTGAGCATTCAGACTTTTTTATCTAATAGGCAAGAGAAACGTGTGACTTGCTACCCATAATATATAGGGGAGAAATTTGTTTATACAAAAAATGATTGTAACATAGTCCACGTTTACGTTAAAAATAATTGCCATAGGGAACTTGGTCAATTTGCTGTTGTAGACCAACCCAGGAGAGCCCAAAGTCGACCCAAGAACTATAGTCAAATAGGGAAACCACAGGTGCAAAGAAGAGGACGCTCAACAGCAGTCAGCAAAATGAAGGAACTCAACCACCACTAATTATAAACAAAATGCCATTGGATGAAAACTCACAAAAAGAAATCGCACTGAAACATCCTCAACCTGGAAAACATGGGAGAAAGCAGGAAGGGAAGAAATCAAAAGAAAAAAAACTAGGGCAATGAATTGGGGCAAGGGCAACACTAGTGTGAACGTGTCACCTGGTCTATCACTAGATAGGCTGGTTCAGATGAGAGATGATACAGAAATGGAATACAATCCACAAGGAACTAGGCTCCAACCATCCAAAAGCACCTTAGCAGTGTTCCTGCAGGGCTGCAACGAGCCAGCTCTTTAACAGTCTGCAGCAGGACCCCCATGCGATATCCAGATCCATGGACATTAGTGCATTCAAGTTATAGTATGCAACATACTTGCTCAGTGGGAGTTGGAGAAGCTGGCTGCCAACAAATTGATGTGGGCAGATGCATTGGGGATAATTTCTCAATGCTAATGGTAAGGGAGAGTGTTTAAGATCCCAAGGGAATAATAGAAATTAAGCTTTAGTGGTAACATGGAAGGGGTGTGAAGGCACCCAGGAACTGTTAGCAGTTGGAAATGGTGCAGGGGTAAAAGTTAAAGATGACAGTTATGGAGTTGACTCTACATCTGCAATCCTCAGAAACTTTTCCAACATCATAGCAATGTATGTGAATTTGTTCTTTTCTACTGCTTAGCTAGGAATAAACCATTATACTAACCTCAACCTATGCCCACTTCTTGATGTGGATACTGGTACCAGATTTCTAAGTGGGACTCCTAGCCTAAGTGACTCAAACGTCTGCGTGTATCCCCAAAGGAAGTACTAAATGTGTACACTAGGCATCAAACAGCAAATTCTAACCCAATCAACTGAACATAGCAGGTCCTACAGAGATATATTCAAACTACCTGCTCATCACTTTAGCCAAGAGCACTTTATTGGCTTCCAATATTTATCATCAGGCGTTGTGCAACATACAAGTTAAATGCACGCTGTAACTTTGAATTTTCACTAAACTATCCTTTAACATAGTAAAAAACAACTGTACCACAAAAGGAAATTTTCAGTTCTATGAGAATCTTTTATTGTGGTCAAGACAGCCTAGATAACATTTGATCCGAAGTTGGACACATAACCATGGCCAAAAACAAGTTAAACTGTGTAAGCAATAATTTTGAATGGTTTACTGAAGATTATGAAGCAAGGGGCATTAGTTTAACTACCTGGAGACACTGAGCGCCAACACAGGAGCCGGAGGACTTTGTGCGCTGGAGTGCACAGCTACATTGCAGACCCCCTCCGGTGGGTGCTCACTACAGGACATGCTGGTTGAGAGGAGGTGGCGTCCCCCATATTGAGCGCTGCAGGAGTGTTGGTCAGGAGAGCAGGGGGACACGTGAGTCAGCAGTGCCGGGAACGCCCCTCCCCCCCCCCGGCACCCATTGCCATTTCCCACTAGTAGAATGCACTTGCAGCCCCCCGATTCTCTGCAGCCCAAGCCTGAAATCATCAGTGGACACTACCTGCAGGACACATCGGTAAGGACTACTGCCTGGGGAATGTAGATGGATACATGAGCACCCTCCGTGTCAAGTCGCCTGCTATGGGATGGTGGGGGCGGGCCTGCCCCTCCAGGGTGACGCGCCTCTTGGCACTAGACTCTAGGGACCCCTTCGACTGCCTGTACAGCTCTGTCACACTGCGGCTCCAGTCAATCCTATGTGACGGTCCAGCCACGCCGTGAAGCTTGTGCCTCCCTGCTGTACCACCCAAGTCTGCGCATGACCCTCTGATTGGAGTATAGAGGTGTGGCAGGACTACGAGGCTGCTGAGAGACCTACACATAGCCCCAGGTTCGTTGGAGGTCTGAGGAGGAGCCAGGAAACACTGGGACGCAATTCAAAATAGCGGCGTTGATTAGGGGCCCACAACAGCTACACTAAACATCAGGATATTTGAGAACTGTGCACGCAGCCAACTATAACAATGGGGAAAAACTATTGGGCGCTAAGCCAAGTTGCAGTTTGATGCCCATAGATCTGCTTGAGCACTGGGGAGAGGAACTGGCCAAATGGAATCCAAAGATTGCCTAATGGATGCAGCCCCAGGCAGCAGATATGAATTCCCTATTTGTCGCTAAGCAGCAAAGACTTACGTCTAATGAGAGTAAAACTGATAGTATGTGCACCAGAATGAACGCTATCACCCACAAATTAAAAAATGTGGGATGACTGCATAGGGGAAACAGAACACAGAATCTCTGCAGTCGAGGACACTGTATCCACCGGGGGAGGGGGTGGTTGAAGTGGGCCCGGGGGTAACAGCTGCTTAATATAGAGAAGGTGCTCAAACTAATAACAGACAAAAATGAAGATTTGGAGGCGAGATCCCGTAGAAATAATCTATGAATAACGGGGATTTCCCAGGCCACCAACAATGGCCAATTGGAGGACTTCGCGGAGCGCCTACTCATCAGCCTATTCGCCACTGAATCATTCTCCATGCTGCTCATTGGGGAGCAAGCACATAGATTGCTGATGACCCGCCCCTGCCAGGCACAACCCCCTCCGTTCAGTAAGTGTCAGGATTCTGAATTACAGAGACTGAGATACTGCCTTTCACTTAGCCCGGAATAAACGCACTCTGCTGTTTGAGATAAATGTAGTGACAATTTATCCAGACTTAACTGTTGCAGTACAGGAAGCCAGTTGAAACTGTATATCCATCAAACAAAAACTGCAGCAAGCCAACATCCCTTATGCAAATCTATACCCTGCACGTCTTTGCATCTTACATAAGGGTAAGGATCGGATCTTCTCCTACCCACAATAGGCTGGAGACTTCATGAGGTGAAGTAAGACGCAGGCATCCCAGCTGGGTTGCTTGACACCCCTGTCCACGCCCTTCTCAACACTGTCAGAACAAGGCTAGACCAGCATCCAATGGAAAGACCAATCCTGGCAGCCTCATGTCTTGCAACGTCCAATCCGACTGCTCTGAACTGAGGAGGGTCCAGGAGACATTTTATTACCATCAACCTATTTTTAAGCCTAGTTGGCAGTTACATGTTGAACACTTTCATTGTGCCTGACCACGTATACTGTTTATTTCCCCGATGGTTGGTTTCGGAGGTATATAGGGCACTTGAGGATGTTCCCCAAACACCCTCGCCTAGGCGAGGTGGTTCTGCGTGGCTCTCTGTGTGAACCTCCTGTAGAATACACCCGATTTTGATAGTTGGTAATATATCTCTTTCACTCCCACCTCCTGTCACTTGGAGTAACTCCCTTGTACTCCTTCTTGGTGCTGCACTCTACCTACACTACCTGCTATTAAGGAGCCCTCTCCCGGCTGACTCTGGTTACTCACTACACCTTCCTCATCCTTTCATTTCTATTCTCTCAGGTAGGGTTTACCACTGAGTGTGCATCACCATGGGTCGATGTCATAATCCACTTTATGCTAGTGACAACGCCCTTATTGACTCATCTTCAGTTCTTGGGGCTCGGACTGGAGAAATATTCATGGCGGTTTGGGCCACCAGTGTGTGAGGAGGGCAGGAAGGAGGTAGTTTTGTTTGTTTTCTTGTGTACATCTACCTATACTGTTGTTGCCAGAATGGTTGAATACACCAAAACTACTTTCACGTCTGGGATGCCCAACTCAGCTTTTTGCAACATATCCCGGGAAGATAGACACTAAATCCATGCAGTCTAGAGACACTCCTATCTGCTCAAGTGCAGGTACCTACTCGCGTATCTAGATAGGCAGACCATACACAGTACTCTTTTACAGGAGACACATTTTATGGATACCACACACACACCACATTCGCCACACAGCGGGCGTCCTATAAGCGATTCACTACACAGTCCTCATGTGCAAGTGGCACAGTGACCACAGTGCGTAAGGGCAAACCATATATTCCACAGGGGTCTCATATGACCCCCAGGGGTGCTTCAATTTGTTGTGGGCATCTTTCTCACACAACATTGTTAAATGTTCTGGTGCAAACACAGACGACCACTCCTCCTTCGATAGGCTATAGGGCCCAATATTAGATATTGGAACCACTTACATTCTCTGGGTTGGGGATTTCAATTTGGCTCTCAATGGAGCAATGGATAGGCAACGTGGCTCCTCCACCTCCCACAGTGTAGCCACCCAACATGTCCATGACATCATGGCAGAAGACGAGCTGCTGGATGCCTGGCGCACAACTCACCCACAGGTGAAAAAAGGGACCTTCCACTCAGGGGCTCATGCAAGTTGGTCTAGATTGGAACACTGGCTTCTATCACAAGGGATGGGTTTGTGGATATGGGGAATTGCACATTTAGTATGTGCCTACTCAGATCACTCCCCGGTCCTCCTGAAGGACCGGGGAGTGATCTGGCATCCATTGATCACTCATCAAACTGCCTGTTGGAATATTCTGCTTGGGTCTGGTGCCAGCAATTGGGGCAGGGGGGTCTTTATAAAGATGGCCTTTTCACTACAGACGATGCACTGTTTGCTAGAGAGACGCCCCTAGATGTCTTTCTATACATAAGATTAAGACATGAAGTGAAAGCTGCTACCCCGGGGAACCCACCACACTTAGCAACCTGCACACATTACTTAACTCCAAAGGACCGAATTTGGTGTCCCTCCAATACCTAACGGCGCAGCAGGAGATGCTGAACTGAGTGGAGGAGCTCAGGACGGCTGGGATCTGGAACTGGGTACTCCCCTCGCAGATGTGCAGTGGCTCTATTGTTGTCAGCAAACCGGGTGCATTGAGCAGCAGGCTATACATCACACATTATAAATTCCTACACAGGATGTACTTAACGCCTGCAAGACTACATAGTTATAATCTCCACCCAGATGACAGATGTCCCAGGTGCGGTGTGGAAAGGACAGACTTTCTCGACCTGGCCAGGTCATCAGATTTGGTACTATTGGGAGGGAGGGAGTGGGGGGGAAGAGACACTGAGGCTGCACTGTCGCTCATGGCGATCAAACAATCACCCTCACACCACTGGTGGCGATTTTGGGGGACACAGGGGACATAAAGGTGGGATTTCAGAAATATGTATCAGCTAAGAGATGAGTGGCGTGTAAGTGGGGTAGAGGCCAGGCGCTAAGATGTAAGGACTGGCTGCAAGTTCGATATATAGTAGGGACCAGCTGCTACCTATGCTAAATTACTGAAACATAGTTCAAAGCCGAGAGATATATGGGAGCCACTGGAGTCTCATCTACTTAGCCAGGTCTCAGATGCTGCGGATGATACCACCCCAACAATGGCTTGCCGACCGACCTGTACATCCTATTCCCACACGACACACACTCAATAACTGGGGCTGCCCTCCTGGGGCAGACAGTTCACTGCCTTCTAAAGGGGAGCCCACACCAATGATTAATGTGTAACTCCTATAGGTGAACTGTGGAGAAGTGTGGCTCACGGATTAGAGGAGGCAGACCTGGAAGCAGAGGTCAGCCCGGGACCAGGGTTCAATTCCCGGGTCGGCGGGGTCTTGAGTCCTAAAATGTCCACGGACTTGACAATTCTTGCTCCGGTGCCTACTCGATTCACGGGTTCACACTCTGCGACTCTGGGCAATAGCTTGCTTAATCTCCACAACGGCCCCTCGTGGTGGGATGCCTGGCTTTCACCTTGTGGATACCCTGCCGGGGTTATCTCACAGGGGAATACCAGGACGGGTTCCCTAAGCAAGCGCTTAGATACCGGGTCGGTGATTTGCACTATATAAATACATTTACATGTATATCAAAGCTGTGTATGATGTACGGTAACATGCCTTTGGGTGCTTAATTATCACTTGAATTTTCTGATGCGAGAGACTGGGGCTCAAGCTAGCACTAGAGGCACTGTACAAGATGGTATGATGTTGCACAGGAACATTGAATTTGTTGACTTATTCTTGGATTTTTATACATGACCAAAGAATGTATCCTCCGTGACTTAAACACAAAACTCCAATAAGAAAATCTTTTACAATATTTTTTTGAAAATATTGCTCAGTCCTACATATCAAAACATTTAACACTAACATATTCATGGAATACCCGGTTTTTTCTTCTTTTGGTGGAGTAAAACAAATGTATTACTTTGGACTCAATAAGTATTCTGTTAAAACCAAAACCTTTAAGGAATCAGCTGTTTCCCTAAAGCGACGACCACATCTATAATTTAATAGAAAAAATACTAAAACAGCCAACTACAGCATCCCCTCCTACAGCGCCTTGAGGTGCAAGAGGACTGTTTTGTACTTTTACAAGTAACCAACTAAAATAAGCAAAAACAATAATACTCCTAAACGTATAACTTTATTCTACCAATCGACTTTATTTCGGCTCAATTGAACCACAAAAGTTCAAAATAGTATATCTACTTAAAAACATAAAAAATACCAGTCTCAGTTCATGATAATATGCAAGACAGACATGCAACATCAGTTGTCAAGGAAGCAACCACAGAGGTCAGACAAAAGCCAAAAGGGACAAAAACCTCGAAAAAAGTCCTTAAGAGAGGGCTCATTAGGGTCCACTGTGTGACCTGGGTAATCTGAGCAAAAGATCAGATATTTAAGAGAGAGACAGTACAACAATAAAAGACTCTGCCATCAGTATACATAAATACATTAAACATCCAACTAAAAATACTAAAAAATCCTAAAACTATAAATAACTTGAAAACAGTAGCCCCCTGCTTAATGGAAAGTTCAATATATGTGGTAGCAAAGAAGCAAATCTTAGTCGCGGGTAGGATTTGCAGGTAGATAAAGGTGGCTCTACAGTAACACATTTTGGCCACCCTGAGGATGGGCAACGGATAGAGTTTCCTCAGCTCCTAAAACAATTTGAAAAAAAACATAAACTGTAAGGAAGTTTGTGGTGATTGGTCGGCACATGGGCATAAAAGGAAGGTGTAAACAATATGAGCCTTGTATCGAAAAAGTAGCAAGAAAGTGCACTGTGCATAGTCTGAGTCTCTTAGGAAAAATGTATGCTGCCTGTTTCCTACCCACAGTAAGTATGGTGCAGGACTACCAGCCGGACAAATCCCCATATAGGTCTGAACTGTTGGTTTATCTACGGCACGCCGCAATCTATTCCCCAGGCATCCTTCTAAAAGCGCATTTTTCACAGTCCTAATAGAGCTGGCTAATGCATTGCTAGGTGAAGAAAACAACTCTGCAAACAAATGATGGACGGAATGCTGAATAAATCATACATTCGCCCCCAGTCAAGAGATCTGGGTTAAATCCATTGTTTTTTAGCTGACCATGCCACCCCAGATTAGACCCAGCCATATGCAACTCAGTCTTGACCCTGTGCCTCATGGGAATAGTCAAGACCGAACTACCAAGCTGTGTCCTCTCTGAACTGGAAACAAGCAACCTTGGACTGGTTTCTGGGTATTACCCTTCATCAGCCAGGCTAGGTTGAATCCAGTGGAATAGTGAGCAAGGGACCCACGTCTGGGCAAACCCATCCCATTTAGGGTGAAAAGTGTTACGCAAACAAATGGATGGAATGCTAAATAGATCATACAAGTCCTCCCATCCTACCCTAAAGCATATATTCTGTATGTACTTTAACCAAGGGATACTCAAATAGCGGCCGAGTTTTAAAGCAGTCTGCAAGCACAGTCCGCAAGCACAGTCCAATTAAAGGATGTCTGGCTTTTTGTCCAAAATCTCAGCCACAGAAGAAGGGGTTGAATTTTGATTAAGTCGCTAATATAGCCAATCACTGTCTCAGTGTGACAAACAAAGGAAATAGTGCTTTAAGGGATAGATAATCTCTTGATAAAAACAGTTCACAATTTTTTCAAGATCCCCCTGATCTTTAATGGTTCACATCCCTGCCACATATGAGGCAATAGCACAGCATTTGGCTTTATAAACTGCCTAAAGTTCCTTTATTGGTTTCTGACCAAGTTTACGGGCAAAATTAAGGACGGCCTCCATTGATTTTGAGAAGACAGCAGTTCTACTGGTCTTCAGGGGTCCCCATGAAAGACATGTATCCAGGGGGAATACCAAGGTACGAAAAAGTAGGAACAGAACCAACTAACCTTCCTTTCCCGAAAGATCATTATGTGGGTCTTATTTTGGTTGACCACTCACAAATGCCATCCAGCAGACGATGTAAGTAATACGCAGTCCTGGCAATTAGGACAGTATCGTCTGCTGATTAATGTGGGGCTACTCCGAACACCTAGACATGGGCAGTGTGCCCTGAGGGTAAGCAGTTTATCCTCCAAGCTGTTTAAGTAGAGGGAAAATAGAAAAGGAGTCAGGACTCAGCCCTGGTCAGGCTGAAAGCTGGTGTGATTTTGTCCTCCTGAGCCATACCTTACACTGGCAGTAACATCACTGTTCAGATCTCCAAGGAAGTTAACAGTGTAAAGATGCCCCCCCCATGTCGGTCATATGCCACAGTTTGGACCTTTTGACAGTCGAAAGCAGAACTCAAATCCATAAAAGCCCGATAAAACTTGCCACACTTGGCCACAGTGTATTTGATAATTAACAGATATAGAATTATGGACTACTCAGCTGTGCCTAGCCCGGACGATAACCAAATTGCAGATCTGAAAGTATGTGGAGTTCCTCGGCCCAAAGCTGTAGACAGTCCAACAGAATGTGTTAATCAATGAGATACGACGTAGCAGTGGGGATCATTTTTTTAAGCCCTTTTTAAAAATAGGAACAATAATCGCATGGGACCAGTTCTCAGAAGGGCCAGCAACAAAGGCGGCATTAAGGACGTTTGCCAGTAGAGTGGCCTAGAGTGATATTAGCTTTAAACATATCTAAGGGAAGCCAGTCAGTGCCAGAACCACGCCTAACCTGACAAGTAGCCAAAGCATGCATGACCTCTTCCAGTTCAATATCTGGTCCTGCGGGAAACTTAGCGCAACGCTGGGACACAATTAGGGTGCCGATCAACAGCTGAGGAGGAGCAAGAGGGATATAATCATGAATATCAGGGAAGGAAAGTGGGTGTGGTATTTTGGAGTCAGGAGTAGAGCGTCAAAAGAGAAATTAAGGTTAAATTTAGCACACAACAAACTCAGCTCATCACTAAGAGGACAATGTACAAAATGGGTAATGAGAACCCTACAATCCACAAAAATATTTTTAAGACAGGACTGGCAGATTTTTAAGTTAAAAGCCCCCAGCAGTGCCAAAAGCACAGCCACCTGTTTTATAGCTAGTACATTGCTCAATGCCCTGAAGTAAACAGCGAGCTAGGTCATCCTTAGAGTGGTGAAAAACGTTATTACATTGCTTTATCAGCAGCAGTCTTGTGGCAGAACACTGGAACAAGATCAGACTGTTTACTGAATCGCACTTTGTCCATAGCACCTTCAAAGGGAAGGAAAGAGAAACCAGTCAAACCACCCCAGGCCCTGCCCATATTACTGGCAAATGCTGGTGTGTGGTAGGTAAAATACCCATCCACATAAATGGGGGCAAAAAAGCTACATCTACTGAAAACATTATAGCACGGTCTTTGATTAACTTAAGCCAATCTAACTTATCCCACGTGCAGGCTAAGCCAGCCATATTCCGGGAGGCTATGGACAATACTTACAATGAATGACTTGCGGTAGCCCTAGTGAGAGTACACGAAGCCTAGAATCAGTGTACATCCCAGGTTTCTTGGGCTCAGCTGGAGAATCACTTAAACCAGAGAAAGTTGCTACATCAAGAAGAACAACTTTATTCAATAAACTTATTAAACCAGTGCATATGCATTGTTAAGTGTAGTCTGGACAGATAAAGCACTGTGGGGGGAGTGCATGGATGGCAATGTTGTGATCCTATATGGGACATGTGCTAATACAGCGTTCTCAGTGACCAGATAGGCGATCTTGTCTTACCCGGTCAAAGGCAGGATGCCTAACACAGTGACAGAACACGGAGACAGCTGTCTTGGGGACCTATTTATTAAATGACACAGATCAATGACAGAATAGGTTTGACTAGTTCTCTATGTGATTACTTCGCAGGCTGAGATTTCGTCGCTAAAACTATGCTGGCTCCGACTTCGGGTGCTGCTGCCGAGTTTGCTATTCTGATTTCTGATATTCATGTTCATTTTCCTTTTATTTTGTTAGGGTTGTTTATGCACTACCTAAAACTAATGTTATTGAATAACATCTCATCTCTGTGTGACAAATGGTGGGTTACCATGTCAATCGTACTACAACTTAACCAAAGGCGGTTGAGCACAGGTACACTTATCTGTGATTAGGAGTAGATCTTCTGCCCTTATGTACTATACCGATGCATTCACCTTACACGTGTGCTAATTAATGCCCATAATGCTATCATACTGCGATCTCTTCCAATATAAAAACGAATATCGCACATTATTACCCGAACAGCACTTTATAAGTTAATTATGCACAAGTTAGCTCGACTTCTCGTTTTCATCCCTTGTATATCATGATCCCCATTCCATTTTGCATGAATTCTATTTTACATTCTACATCAATGTTGTAAATAATGACAAATCCTTTTCGTACTTTAGTAAATCTGAATAAGATTTCCTTTTTGTTTTGTCTTCAGAATATGGTAGATATTATTCTACCAAATTCTGTCTTGATTATTGGTAAATTGTCAATTTCCTCCCTGTGGAAGCGATGTATAACCTATTGCTTAACACGTCAGCGTTGTCTAAGTTACCATACAAACACATATTAGCAGCTTGGTTTTAATCAGTACATTAGGAGCTGGGAGCAAACAGGAAAGGGAACTTTCATTAGGTTTTCAAGGGGGTGCAGAAATATTTTCCAGTTCATCAACTGATAATATTTAATGAGGTTGCTTTTTATGAACAAAACTGAACTCAACAAAATATGAAGAATTATTCATTTGTATGGAATACCTTCACGATAATAATGAAGAGGAATACTGAGAACTGTTGTGTAGATGGTGCACCAGTTTTGTCATTTGTTTCTGCAAGTGATTCTAGGGAGCTTGAAAAGTGGATCAGACTCCAAGGTTGCACCTTGCACCGGTCATTACCACTTTAGTATGTTAAACAAAGTTAATCAAGTGGAGTACAAGCAGACCAGAAGACCAATGTGAATAACTATCACTGCAGCTGAGAACAGCATTGCAATGAAGACACTGCTAAGATAAATATTAATTTCAGTCATATCTATAACTGGAAAAGGCTACAGCAAGAAGTAACATTATGACTAATCAATCCATATGACATTGTATGTGCACCTTTTGCTTTTACAATAGTGTCACTAGCAATCCAGGTTTCATGGTTTGATTACACACATCAAATTTGCTACACTGAGTTTAGAAATGAAATGGAGATGCCAATAATTACATGTTAACAGTAGATCAGTTTTGTTGTTTCGATGCAGAGAACCTTGTAATGTCGTAACATTCCACTTTGCTCTTTCAAAAACACACATACTCTGATTCCCTCCAAAGACCATTTAACTTCTGCAGACTTGAGCTTAAGGAATGAAAATAGGAACAGGAAAAATGATGATGTGATCCATAAAGACAAGCTACAAGATTGCACAACAACACGCAGTCAGCTCAGATAGATGACCAAAAGTTGAGCTATTGCAATACAAAATCCTTCTTACACGTCATATTAAACCTAGCAAGTTGCTGCTGTTTTAACTCGCCTCAATCTCTCGCTCTCTCCAAAAATGTTATTTAACCACGTTATACTCAACATGGACAACTGATGCAGGAGATGTCCACACTCAATAATGCCATCTCTACAGTCCAGATGGAAAGAATATAGATTCTTCTACAGTATTCAAATCCCCAAGCAGATCGGAAGAGAAGTATAAGCCGGAGACTGAAGAAGGTGAAGACTGAACTTAAAACTCTTCTAACAAGTGGACATGGTTAGTACGCAATACTTAAATTCTATTCTCCAGCTACTTCCAATATCAAAAAGAGACGGTTGCGAGATAGAAATTTGACCAGGTGTAACATCACACATGCAGAAAAGCACTTCAGCGTTTCTCCAAATTGAAAAGCCACTACAGCCACACAATTCCCTTTTCGTGACAGACGTGACAAAAGTCCCTTTGCAATACTTTACTGCTCATTCTTTTACCACATTCGTTCTATTCCTTTTTTTTACTAAAGTGATCTACATGATACAAAACATCAACATATCCTTAAACAATTACTGAATGATTCACAAAATCAGAAATGAAACTTTAGACATTGCTACCACTGAAATGATACTCAGAGTGAGCATCACCAAACTGCACCCTTACTAATACATGACTAGTAAGTAAAGGCTGTTCATCATGCACCCTATATATGTAACATTAGCAAAACAAGCAACTGTGCAGCCGACCAGCTCTTAACCTTACATGGTATATCATTTTTATGGACATACTTCTCAGCTTCTATACTATAAAATCTTGCACTTCAGCTTTGATGTTTACAACTGAGTATTTGGGCTTCATTTGTCATCTATAATTGCAGATTATTACCTGAGCCCCACTCAGTTCATAGTAACATTTGACAGCTTGAGGTACAGTGCAGATTGTGGAAAGTTATGTTTAGGTATCAAAGTGATGCAATTGGAATTGGTACTGCAAGATGAACTTGACAAAAGCAAGTGAACCTGATTTTTTTAATGTAGATCACGCAGTAAGCTAGACTGACAGTTATAAAAGTGTTTTGGTTGTGTTCTACTCTGAGTAAGGCCAAATGCTTTATAAACATGGGAGTGCAACTGGCCAGTTTTAATGTTGTCGAGGAACAACATATGCTGTATGAAGATTCTTGCTAAATTAACTATAGAAAAACTAGACCACAAAAAGTTTAATTTTAAACATCAATGGAAAAAAATTATTTTCTAAATGTAAACACCCCGGTTACTAAGTATTGGGAGATTTTTTTAATGTATCCATCACGATAAAATATACAAACTATGTTGTGGTCGAATTCAAGACTTAATCAAAGTCCTAACTGTACGTCTTCAGATGACGGACATGTTGCCTCTGATTTTTAAAAACAGTACCTGCACAGTAAATGAGGTTGTACTGTTTTGTACAATGCTGAATTCAAGCCATTAAGTAATGGCTTGAACTTTTAATGAAGTTCTATGGTCTTCCTTTTAGTCAAACTAATTCCATTTATATATAACCACGAGCGGAAACATTGGTATTAACCTTGACACGACTACCATGGTGGTGAAGTTTTCTTAATGCCAAGATCAGTCACCTGGTTGTACAAGCGGCATCTGCGAACAAAACCATATCACAACACATGTAACAAAATATGAATACCCTCAACTGGTACCACAACAAAGATTGAAGACAACACTTACGCCTCAATGCTCATCTTCCAATGAAAACTAGACACCTGCAGAAGATACTGCCTCAAAACCAGGAAAAGGAGCTTGACTATTGAGCAATGCTCTTCATTCTCACAACCGACAAGTATGCACTCACCTTCCCTGCTGAGTCTCATGGCTTCTCGACTCTTCCCATGCTCCTTGAAAGTTTCCTCAAGATCTGTCGCTGCATAGCAAAAAGAAAAGTGCATTATAAGTTTTATGGTGAGTCCACTGTTTCACTGCAACAGGCAAAAATGTAAAAAGCAATGGTTTCTGAGTGAATGTTAAGACATTATTCAAAGTGGCAGGCTTTGACAAGAAAGTATGTGGGTTGATGACATGGCAAAATGCATGCAGGATACTAAAATGGTCCAACTCAGGGTACAGTGCATGCTGTGCTGTGCAATGTCCCAAACTATGGATTGGCTTAGATGGCACAAAGTAAAGTAAACGGTCTTATCTTTGGATGTGTGCTACATGCAGAGAGTTCTGAAGAACATCTCCAGTGGACAAAGAGCACTCTGGAGAGTAGTTCCTTGGGTTGGCTACAGGGGATCTATGAATGCCACTGAAAATGAAAGACCTGGAAGACACGGCCTATTCATGGTCTAGGTTTAACTTTGATGACACAATTTAGAAGGGGTTCCAAAAGGCAGACTTCAAGTTTAATAGGCTCACTTAGATAGTTTGGACTAAGAGCATCGTTCGAGTAGAAAGTGATGGGATATCCTGTTTGAAGAAATCTCGTGAGAAAACATTAGTGTAGGGCAAGGAACCTAGAGGATCAGTGTTAGAGAACCGTAATATATGCGGTTAAATTGGGTCTTGATCTGTGATCAGAAGTTATATTGTCATACTACAACCACTGGAAAGGGCAGAATGCAACAAATCTACAGTTCCCAGTGAATTATGGCCCGTTAAGTGGAATAGCTGAATATCTTTAGAAGTCAAGGGCCTAGCGATAGAGGTTCACTGGGTGGGTAGGCTTAGTGAAGGGTATGGGACTCTGATGACTCACTGCCTTACTGGGGAATTCGGGGCTCCGATGGGTCAATGGAAAATTGGGAACTTTAATTGCTCACTTAAAGGTGGGGGCTCTGGTGAATCAATGGAGCATTGGGTAGGTCAAAGAGGCAAGAATGGTGGTGGATCACTGGTTGGCAAGGGTTGCTATTTTCCAAGATGCTCTGCCTGCTTACTGGAGGAAAAGGTGCGAGTAACAAATGGAAAATAAGCTGATATGACGACTGGAAGAAGGGAATAGGTGATGATAGTTCACTGGAAAGTAAAGGGCCCTAATGCTAGATTAATAGTGAGTAGAGCACTACAACTGCTCAGTGGAGAATAGTGAGATATGACTGTAGGAGGGCAGGGTAGATAGAGACTCAGACTAGGAGGTCTGGTGGAGAGCAGTGGCTCAGAGTTGTGTAAAATTCCCTTCTCTCACGCCCCCCTCCCTCACCACTGCTCACCGTGCAGTCCGTGTAGGGGCAGCTTGGCGTGTTGCAGCCAGTGGTTCCATGGCTGCCCCAGCATGGCTTCGGGACTGGGCAGAGCTGCTCTGGTCGCCATTGCGGCGACAGCGGCGCTGTTCCTGTCCCCGCCTCCACCCTGCTGCTGCCGGGCAGCCGCCGCTCTGCCGCCGCCACCACCGCGCTGCTCCGCTCTGACGTCATCGGCCGCCCGCTCCGACATTCTCTCCGCTGGCAGGGAACAGAAAGTCATCGGGATGACGTCAGGGGGTGTGAGGCTCCGCGCGCCGCTCTGCCGGGGACAAACGCTAGCATACAGCACAGCGCCGGCGTTCTGTCACATTGTGCTACCGCTTAGAATGTTCCCACTGCCCAACTACTCTGCGCAAGCGCCGGAAAGCGCGCCTGCGTACAAACAGGCTCATGCTCTCAAACTACGTCACACCGTACCTCAATCAACAAAGAAGTAGGACAACGCGGCAACGTACCATGCGAACGTAACTTTAGGACTTTCTGGCCAATCGTTATTCATCCATAAGGAGTATATAAAATCTCGTAATTCGGAACAATAAAGGGGCAGACAACTCATAGCACAACTTTTGTAATATTTTAAACAAACTATTACTTTAGTAGAAAGAGGGAGTCAAAAACTACATTCAGTGTCTAAAAAAATGCTGCGCACTGACAAAAAGATTCTAAATTCTTTAAAAAAATACACTGAGAGACATTGCTATGGTAGCTATTTGATTACTAGCATTTTGAGATATATTACACTCCTCCCTACAAGATGGCCTCTTATTTTCAGCGTATTCGGCCAAGTGTCAACGCCATTCTGTGCCCTCTTTCTATACTCACTGCTTCTCTCGTAGTTGCTCTCTGCAGTCTGCACTGGAATCCTATGATACGCGTCACAATAGGAAAGGTTGCGTCATAAGAGGAGGCTGCGTCACATCGGGAAAGGTTTCGATTCAAAGTCCCATATTGGGTACGAGTGAAATAGCGGAAGTTTGGTGTACCGTAGCCTCACGCTGACCTATGTGAGTGGTAGTATCTAGATAAACAGATAAACTACAAAAAATACTGTTTCCTTCGCAGAACCCACCATCAGAAATATAACTTACATGTTAAACGCCTGGCATTTCATTATACGCGCCGGCATTAAATAGACGAGTAGTATTCCACTACCAGATATTCGTCTGGAACATGGACAGGCGTTTGATTAAGTCAGTGAACAGAGAAGGACCAGCGATCCAATACTTTATATGACGATCAGCCGCAAGTTAACATTGTAAAACCGCATAGTTAAATGGGGAAGGTAAAAGGCAAGCGCTCCAGGTTCGGTATTTAAAAAGTGAATGGGCGGCGGTGGGCAGCTGGATGAAGTTAATCCTGGTTAGAGTAACCACTGAAACAAATCCAATATGATGGACAATTCCTATAATCCATAGGAGCGTACCAGCCACTTCAAGAGTCGCCAAGCAACTGACCTGAAGTTGCATGAGCACTCTAGAATTCTCAGTATGTTCCACATGTCAAAGAACACATTAAAGGTACAGTACATTTATAACTGAGTGACGTATGAATACAAACAATGACCAGAACTCGCAGGTAAGACTATTTGAGTGTGGCAGCTCCGCCTGATAAATCTAAATACTGTATGCAAGACTAAATCACGATAAGTGCAGGCAACAAATCATTGTCCGAAATGGAGCCATTACAATTAGAGCCATCAATGGCAGCTACCACACACTCGTTGTCATCATCCTTTTCATCACGCTGTTCCGTGATAGACAAATGTAAGCGTGACAGACAATTCTATGGCAGGACGGAGGCTCCGATTATGCTTTCTCTATTTCTTTACTGAAGGTACAGCAGCCAATCAGTACACAGTAAAGAAGAAAACGACAATACCCATGAATACACAGTCAGTATAAATAGGGTCACAGAGGTCATAACTTCCTCTTTCTTTGCTGCTGCGCAGCCAGTTAAGTTCATTCTTCTTATTACTTGCCTTAGCGCTGTTGTTGTGGCTTTGTTGATCGCTTGTGCACTCTGCTTTGTTGCTTATTTACATTTTGCCGCGTTACTTCACGCGTTGTCCTTATTGCCGCTTGTGCTGCTTTGATGGTGTTCGACTTCACGCGGTATTTAAATTTGGTCTTTCGGCGGTCCTTGCCGCTGTGTGCTTGAGAGCGTGTGTCACCTCTCTTCTTAGACGCGCTGTGTCTGCGTCTTTCTGTATTGTTGTGGAGCGGGAGACCGAAGCTGGAGAGATGCGCGAGTGTGTCGCGCGTCCCTCCTATTGGCAGCACGCTGCTCGCGCATGCGCGACAGCGTTTGTTTTGTTTGGTTTCCGTAACAAGGCGCATTCCAGCCTGCGCTCGTCTCTCACGGAGGAATTTCTGTAATTTCCAGTGAGGTGCCCTGTTTATTCTGCCGCTTGAGCTCCATTACGCCCTTTTTCTTGTCTAAATCGAAAGGGGTTGTATAGGTCAGAGGAGAAGCAATATCAGATGAAAAAATGAAATGCAAGTTATATCTTCACTCTGCGCATATCCAGCACCCCAAGTCTGACCAAAGAAGGCAATAAAATTGACACAAAAAGGCACAGCCCATCCCCCCCTAGAACTCCCGCCCCAAGGAAAAAAACAACTCCCCAACTCCCCCCAACCCCCCGTCCAATGGCCCATTACTAGTACTGCTCGCCCCAGAGCCACTCCCCCCCTCACTAAGAACCCGCCCCCTATTCACTCTAGTCTGCCGGAGTCGCCGGCGGCGTCAGCCTCAGAAGCCTGAGGTACCTCGGGCAGGTGAGCTCCCTGAATTCAGTGGTTAACAGCGCAAGGAAGGGTTGCCACAGCTCATCAAATTGATCTATCTCCCCCGCCACCGTGAGCGACAGTTTCTCCATTCCCAACACGTGCCAGAGTCTATGTAACCAACCCGTGATAGAGGGGACAGTGGTGGTGCGCCAATGGATGAGGATATTCTGGACCGCAGACCCCAGCGCGATGGCGATCTGTCTGCCCCTACGGGACTTCAGCGGATACATTAGGCCATTAGGGAGGCCCAGTACTACATACGCCGGAAAGCGCGGGAGCTCAATTTCAAAGTGCTTATCCACCTCATCCAGAACCTCCTTCCAATAGGCAGCCAGCAAGGGACAATCCCAAAGAATGTGTGAAAGGGTTCCCACCTGCCCGCAACCTCTACAGCACCCCTTATCAATGTGCTTATTCATCTCATATAGTCTCTCTGGGGTGTAGTACCAGTACGTGGACACCTTGGTAAAGGTCTCCGTAAGGCCTGTATGGTACGCAGAGTGTCTAGCCCGGTGTGCGATCTGGTCCCATTCCTTGTGGCTAAGTGTCCTGCCCAGTTCCCTGTGCCATCGTTCCCTCCCCGGGTTATAATAGTGGAACGGCGGGGGCTGTAGATGCTTATAAAGATCAGTAATCAATTTAGCATCAGAGGTTCGGGTCACCAGCCACCGCTCATACAGTGTAATTTGACGATCAGCGGTGTCCCGCACCTGGGGCTGGAGGGCCCAATGTCGGACCTGCATGTAGCGTAGTCTGTCAGACTCCGTCAGGCCGAACTCCTGCTGAAGCTGCTGAAAGGGAACCACGCCTTCCGGCCCATAGATCTGAAAAAGCGCCCGGCAGCCCGCAGTCCTCCAATGGGAGAAAGCGCCCGGCTCCATCCCCGGGGAGAAGTCAGGATTATCCACTATGGGTGTAAATGGTGAAGGGAAGGTGGTAAGGTCCCGGGCCTCGCAGACTGCGTCCCACACCCTCAAAGGAACCCGCGTAACGAAGGAGTCGTAAAGATTGGGGGGGCGGTGAGCACGACGCAAGAATGGAACCTCCTGTAGGGTGCGGCCCGCCACCGCCTGGTCCTGAAAAAGCCAATGTTTATCGGACTCCCACCTGCTCCACTCCACAAGGTATCGTAGCTGCGCCGCCTGGAAGTACTTACGGAGGTCCGGAATGCCAAGACCCCCCGCTTCCGGGGCAAGCGTGGAGAGAACCCTCTTCATCCGCGGCTTGCGGCCTTGCCAGACAAAGCGGGAGATGTCGGCCTGCGTTTGTCTAATCCAGCCCACTGGAGGCTGGAGAGGCAGGGCTCGGAAAAGATATAGTATCTGGGGCAACACCGTCATCTTAACCGCCGCTATCCTACCCAGCCAGGATAATAGGCCCTTACTCCAGCGGCCGAGCTCCTCCCTGATCTTGTTACTGAGAGAAGTGTAATTGGCCGTCACCATCGCTGGCAACGTGGGTGCCAGTAGGATCCCTAAGTATGGCACAAGGGACGATGACCACTGCATAGGGAAGAGTCGCTGAAGGTCCCTCCTAGTGTCCGCAGCCAAAGACACATCTAAAGCCACCGACTTGCTCATGTTCATTTTAAAGCCGGCCACACGTGAAAAGGCATCCAACTCGTGGATGCAGGCGGGCAAGGACCTCCGAGGGTCGTCCAGGGTAAGCAGGACATCGTCCGCATAGAGGCTGACCGTGTGGACATACTGGCCGATCCTGATCCCAATAGCATCCGGATTGTGGCGGATCCTTTGGGCGAATGGCTCCATGTAGAGAGCAAAGAGGAGGGGAGAAAGGGGGCAGCCCTGCCTTGTGCCGCGCTCGATTGCAAAGCTATGGGAGCTGCACCCGTTAACTCGCACCGACGCTGAAGGATACTTATAGCAGTTGAAGACCATTGTTCGGAATTTATCACCAATTCCCAGTTTCCTGAGGACCAGCTCGAGATACGGCCAATGAACTCTATCAAAGGCCTTCTCCGCGTCAACTGCCAGCAACATCCGCTCCCCCGGGATCCGCGAAGCCTTCTCTAAAACGTGCGTCACCCGCTTGGTATTGTCGACCGTCTGTCTGCCGGGCACAAAGCCAGCTTGGTCCGCCTCAACCAAACCGGGGAGGTGCAGGGCCAGCCTGGACGCCAGAATCCCCGTGTACAGCTTGAGGTCGACATTTAGGAGCGAGATGGGCCTATACGAGCCACATAAAGCCCGGTCCTTCCCGGGTTTCGGAATCACCGAAACCGTCGCACTCAGGAGATTCGGTGGGATGGCTCCCGGGTCGGAGAAGGAATTAAATAGCCGAGTTAAGACAGGGGCCACCACCGGGCAAAAGGTCTTATAAAACAGGGACGTATAACCGTCCGGGCCCGGGGACTTCCCGTGCTTCAACCTAGCTATAGCGGAAATCACTTCCTCAACGTGAATATCCCGCTCCAGATATTCCGCCTGAACGGGATCCAGCGCCGGAAGGGGCACCGACTCTAGATATTCCTCAGTGACCCGCGGCGAGGAGGGCTCCCCAGCGTACAGCGCCTCATAGAAACTGCAGAATGTTTCCGCCACCTCCGCGTCCCCGGAGACGGCCACTCCGTCCGCACTCAAGAGTAAGCATGAGCGTGAAATCCGTTACGCTCGCGGATTTTGTGGATTTTCGGGAAATCCGCAATCCGCAAATTTGCGTATTTCCCGCAAAATCCGCAAAAAAAATCCGCGAACGTAACGGGTTCAAAAGTTGAACCCACACTCATTTAACTATTTTACAATGGAGCCAGCAAGCTGCCAGCGCCGTTGTAAAATAGTTACAAAGTTAGCTTGCACAGGAACCACTAGATAAAACGAAGCAGGTGCTTCCTGTGCAAGCTAACTTTGTAACTATTTTACAACGGCGCTGGCAGCTTGCTGGCGCCATTGTAAAATAGTTACAGGGCAGCACAGCCTTACAGGTCACTCAAGGGACCCCTGCGCCCTTCAGGGCGATTGCATAGTAACACACACATGGTCGCTCGAACTAGTTAATGCTCAAATTCAGTGACTCATTCATTAGCCCAAAAACAATCATGTGCCTCTTCCCAAATGTACCGCGGAAAATCAGCTGTGATGCTGGATAGAGGCCTTTGCATCCTTGACTTTCACGAGCGCAATACCCGTGCTGTTCCTGTGACCAGGAGCTTCTTTTTCTTCATCTGCTGAACCGATCTTTCTCTGACCTTTCATACATACAAGAGGCATGTGAACTCGCATGGAAGCACCCCCCCCCACCACAAAATCCGCAAATCATGGTCGCTCGAACTAGTTAATGCTCAAATTCAGTGACTCATTCATTAGCCCAAAAACAATCATGAGGGTCTTCAAAGCTGGACAGGTGTGCCTCTTCCCAAATCTACCGTGGAAAATCAGCTGTGATGCTGGGTAGAGGCCTTTGCATCCTTGACTTTCATGAGCGCAATCCCCGTGCTGTTCCTGTGACCAGGAGCTTCTTTCTCTTCGTGTTCGCACGGGTTGCTGCAAGTTCGCGAGCGTTTTGTACAATTTCGCAATTTGCGAAATTGTACAAAACCCTCGCGAACTTGCAGAAACCCGTGCGAACATAAAAAAAAAAATCCGCAAATTCGCGAGAATTCGCGGATTTTGCGGATTGTGAGTTCGCAAATCCGCAAAATCCGCGAACGCGAGATCCGCAAAATTCGCCCATGCTTACTCAAGAGTTCCTTCACTACGTTACTCTGTTGAGCGACCCGAAGTCGATGCGCCAGAAGCTTGCCACACCTGTCCCCCCCGGTGTAGTAAGCATGTTTCAAGTGCAAGGCAGCGTATTCCGCTCTATCCAGGTTCAGCGCCGATAGGAGCTTCCTTGCCGCCTTCAGCTGCCTCCAAACCCTCGGAGCACCCGTACGACGGTGGACCTGCCCAAGCTCCCGAACCTGAGTGGTCAGTTCATCCCTCTTCCGCTGCTGCTCCCTATTTTCCGCCGAGGAGATGGAGATAAACTCCCCCCGAAGAACCGCCTTCATTGCAGCCCACTGCGTCGCTAGCGAAGTGTCTGTATTACTGTTGTGTGTCTGATAGTCCTGTATGACCTCCCCAATACGCTTCACCACCGTTTTCTTGTGTAAAAGGGTGTCCCTGAGGCGCCACACCCCTCGAGAGGGGGAGGCCGCCGGCCACGTAAACGCGCCAGTAACCGGCGCATGGTCAGACAGAGTCAGGACCCCAACGTCCGCCGCCGTAGCAGCGGCGCGCATCGGCCCACTAACCAAGAGATAGTCCAACCGTGCGTAGGTCCTGTGCGCATGCGAAAAATAGGAGTAGTCCCTATCCGTGGGGTGCATGGAGCGCCACAGGTTGTGTAAATCCATGTCTGCAATCCGGGCCTTCACAGCCTGGGAAAGTTCTCCAGTCTGTGGAAATCGCTGCGCTGATCTATCCAATACTGAATCAAAGACGATATTGAGGTCCCCCCCTAGAATAACATGGCGGTCAGGGGAGGCAGTGACATCCACCAGTACTGAATCCAAGAATCGTTCCTGGTGGTCATTCGGACTATAGACAGAGCCAACTGTGAACGCAATACCTCCCAGGCGGAGGCGATACGCTAGAAGCCTCCCCTTCTGCTCAGCATATTTATATAGCACCTCACCTCTGAAGGAGCTCGCTATGAGAATGGCCACCCCCGCGGTTTTGGTCGCTGCAGAGGAGAAAAACTGGGTGGGGAACTTAGCAGAGCGCCATCTATGGCAGTCGCGGGACAATAAGTGGGTCTCCTGCAAAAGGCAGATGTCAGCCTGCGTCCCCTCAAGCAGAGACAAAATCGCCCTGCGCTTAACAGGATTATTCAGTCCCTTAACATTAAGGGTCACCACCTTCAGGGACGACATGTCTCCCAGGGACCAGGAACGCTATGCTGCGGGCAAGGAACCAGAGGGGGGGGGGGGCGCGGGGCAATCGCACGGGACAGGCCAGAGCAGGCCAAGCATGGATATGGACAACATCGGACAGGACTTCCCCAACTCTAGAACAACACCCAACCCCACCCCAAACACACCCACGGCAACTAGCGAAATGCCAACCCAAACAACCCATTGTCTCAGTCAAGCCCCAAAACAGGCAAGTCCGTAGAAGAATAGAAAAGTGGACGTCCGGCCACTCACCTCCACCCGCTCCTCCCCGACCCCCCCCAGCCCCAAACCTGGCATCGAAGAAGCTATGGTCATCTCCCCCCGGAGTGAGTCTAGGCCGTCAAGGCCACGCCGTTGGAGTCAGCCGAGTCCCTGGCTGCCGCCCTCAAGGCACTGGCCATGTCCGCCCTGATGGTAGGGGAGTCGGGGCGCCCAGCGCTCGCCGTCGATCGTCTCCTCGCTGACCTCCGTCGGCCCCCTCTCTCTGATCGCCTCCAGGACGGCGTGGCTCCATCCTCCTCAGTAGCCGTGAGCCCCAGGACACCACAAACGTCCTGCAAGGAGCGAAGCTGATGCAGCACTCCATTCCAGCGAAAGATCAAGCGGAAGGGGTGCCCCCAGGAGTACGGCGTCTCATGTTCGCGCAAGAAGTCGGTGGCAATCCTGAAGGACCTGCGCTTCTGCAGCGTGATGGCGGACAGGTCCTGATAGAGCGCCACAGGCCGCTCCCGGAAAGTCAGTGGCTGTTTCCTACGGGCTTCAGAAATGATGCGTTCCTTCAGCGGGAAGTCGGGCAGGAAGGCTAAGATGTCCGGCGGGGGCGCCGATGTCTGGCGCTGTCGTCCCACTCTGTGAGCTCTATCAATGCGGATAGGAAAGTCCGCGGCCTCCCCCAGGATCTCCCGGAACAAGTCCTGCAGATAGCCCACCAGGTCAGTCCCTTCGTCCGCAGATTGCACACCACGCACACGAATGTTATTTCTCCTTGACCTGTTCTCAAGGTCCTCGGAGTGGGCCTGGAGCTCAACGCATTGTTCCCGGAGTCGGAGAACATCCTGTTGTAAATGGACAATCTCTTCGTCCCGGCGTTGAGCCGCCGTCTCCACCGTCTCAACCCGTTCACCGAGGCCCTCCACCTCTCTGCGGACCTCGCGGACCTCACTAGCCACTTCCCGCTTCAGCGTCTGGAAGTCCTCCTTAAGGGAACTGAACAGCTCTTCCATGAAAGATCTTGTGACAGGGGGTTCTCCCCCGGGCGCGTCCGCCGAGGCCCGGGAAGACCCCGGCGACGGCTGTGCTCTGTCCCGTTGCTGTTGGGCCCTGCCAAGCATATCCGGCAGGGTGCGGTCCCCCTTCCTCGAACCACCTCTTCCAGACATTCCAAGCGCCACAAGTAAAGAGCGGGCACAGGCCCGACCGCTCCGAGGAATGTCCAACCACCGGCAAAAACTCGCTATGGGGAGCTCCCGGCGAGATCGGGGACCTGCGTCACAGACGACAAAATGGCGGGCCGGTCCGGGCACAACAGGCCGCGGGCGCCCAGTCGAGTCGGCAGCCGGAACTTATACTGGGGGGACCCCGGCCAGCACGTTCCGCCACAGGGAGATAGTTGTGCAGAGGCGGAGGGTGCTGGAAACTGCCTTCAAGGGACTCCGGTGGAGGCCAACGACACCGACCCCTCGAGGACAAAATGGCGGCCGGGTGGGGCCAGGCAGATCACCGAGCTCTGCGACACCTCCGGGCCACTCTAGAACCAGGCAATCCGGAAAGTCCCACGACCGGGGCCGCTCGGGTACTTAAAAGAGTTGGCAGATCTGGCCCCTGTCTCAAGTCGATCGTCCTCCAGCCCCGGAACCGGGGCCCTCGTCATGCAGGAGGTCACCCCCTCAAGTCCAAGCACCAGGGCACGCACTCAGAGTCCCATGCGTGGCGGGCCCCCCATCCGGCAGCCCTCCTTCGACCTCCGTCGAGCGCCGGGACGGTCTCCACCTGGATCGCCAACTTTCAGCACTAGGCCCAGCCGAGGCGTATGGACAGCACTCCGATACGCTCCGCCTCCCGGGCGCTCCGCTGTCTCTCAATCTTCAATCGGTCTTTTGAGGTGCTTCCACCGGTGCGATCAGGGCCAAAGCTGCATCAATGCGTGCACCAGGTCCTCCGCCACCCTCCTCTCAACCGCTGAGCATCAGCGGGGAGAGAAAAGCTGAAGAAAAAGGGGCTCGAGCCTAGCCGGGCTGGAGGAGCTGCGGGAAGAAGCGTCCGCTCACCCCGCCATCTTGGCCACGCCCCTTCTTCTCCGTTTTTGACTTTCATTATGACTTACCTGTTTTTGACAAAGAAAGAGGAAGTTATGACCTCTGTGACCCTATTTATACTGACTGTGTATTCATGGGTATTGTAGTTTTCTTCTTTACTGTGTACTGATTGGCTGCTGTATCTTCATTAAAGAAATAGAGAAAGCATAATCCTCACCTCCTGTCCTTAATAGAATTGAAAATTCTTGGCACGAATGTTAGCAAATTTTTAATCCTCCTTGTGTGTTTACTTAACATGCATATCATACTCTTGTACCTTGAATAAAAGCCTAACCAAAAGTGCGGAAGATTAGCCAAACCATTATCATTTAAAAGATGTACAAAAGGCTTGTGGCCAGTGTACACATCAAATGTGTTCCCACAAATATAAGTGTTGAATTTATGTACTGCCCACACGTAAGACAAAGCCTCAAGCTCAAAAGTATTATAATTGGCTGGTGCCTCATTGAGTGTTTTAAAAGAACACACAACGGTAATCTCTTTACCAGACACAAACTTACGAATAACTGGCCCAATACCTTTCAGACTGGCATCTACTGCTGGGGGTGCCCAGGAGTGGACACTTCACAGGGAAAGCCAGGAGGGGTTCCACAGCGGTATGAGTATCAGCACCAGTACGCCGAATAGTCGACACTGCAAGGTGACCGTCTGGTGACAGTGCATTCTATAAGTACCATGACATTTACATTTACATTTAACAATTTCCATCAGGAACATACAGACTCGAATCTGGAGCATTTAAGACAAGCTTTTTGATATCTTCAAAAGCATTTTGCCACCTGTCAAGTCCAATCAAGGGTTGCACAGTCAGAGCATATCCACGGACAAATACAGCATAGTACTCCCAAAGCTCTAAAAACAAGCACTGCAAATATTTATCTGTGAGATGAGGTGCTTTTTGTGTTGCTTTCAGACTGCAACATTTAAGTTTAATGTCTTTGACCAAAATCGTGTGACCTAGATAGTTAACCTGTTGAACCAGAAGTTTACATTTCTCTGGCCTCGAAGTCATTCTTCTCTCATCTAAAATGTGGATAAAAATGATCAAGTACTATTAAATGTTTCTATCTGTTGTAAAAACGATAATGTCATTTTGGAAGGCCTGAATATTGATGTTATCTATAATTGTAATGTCTCAATTTGTGAGAATGATTTGTGGGAACACATTTGATGTGCACACTGGCCACAAGCTTTTTGTTTATTTTTAAAATGATAATGGTTTGGGCAAAGCCTCTGCACGCTTGGTGAGGCTTTTATCCAAACTACAATCAAAAACAATCAGCCACAGATCGCAAAGTAATACATTTAATGAGGATGTACAGTTTACTGAAACTGCTGTTTCAAAGTAAATTTATGGAAAATTGTTCTGAACAGTAGTTTGTACACATTGCTTTGGAGTTGGCTACAACCATTGTTCAGTGCCAGCATAGTATGCACAGTTGAGCCTGTTCACAAAGGTAAACTTACATGTAACTAAATATACATGTGTAAGTTTACCCTTACAGTTTGTAGTAAATGTATTGCTTTTGGCAATTCACCCTTTGAAAGTGTATATTTACTACAAAGTGTACACTTTCACGCTTCCATCTCCTGAAACTAAGGGGTTGAGTCTAATTTACAAGTATAAAATTACTACTTGTAATTTTTCACAAGTAGGTGGAGATTTCTGCTACGGGCCCTGATATTTCCCTATGGTTAAGTATAAATGGAAGATTAAAAGTTTAGCAAAGTAAAAAAAAAAGTACAAATATTTTTTTAGATACATATTTTCGTAAATTATTTTACACATTTACTTTAAATGAATAAAAAAATGAAAAAAGTTATAGCACTATAAACTTGATTGCAAGTTAAATATTTAATTGATTGAAATACATTGAATAATATTTAAATCATTTCAAAACGTTTTTTACAAAAACTCATCCAAAGTAAAATTTATTTATTTATTATGTTGACAAAATATAAGCTACCTATAGAATTAATTAAAATAATTTGATGAATTTCTAACATTAAAATGATATATATTTTTAAATTGCTAAAAATGGTACTAACATAATACAAAATAAACCAACAATTGTTTTATATAATAAATAAATGTAATATATATACACACACTTATATATATTTATATTGAAATAAATCAACAATTATGTTATATATATATATATATATATATATATATATATATAAGTCCAGAGTCCCGGTACAAGCTAGTACCCGCTCACGAGTGGGTCGTCCTTGGGGCCCCGGAAGCCCAATATCTTACACTCAAACGTTTTCCACTCCAGAAAGTACGTAGACGACACACCAAGAGTCTGCTGTGCTGTGGAAATTTATTGGCAGCAAAAACAAACAACGCGTTTCACCTCACGGCTTGCTCACGTTTGCTGTGGATTCTAAAACATAGTCCTTTTACATTGTTTATGCAATGATCATAGAAGTAGGACTATCATATCAATGTGGAGATTCAAGGGACTGCAATAGTGACCAGTCTCCACAGAAAGACAACAGCAGGCAACAGTCTTCTTAATGCAAGGAGTGCGCATTCCAGAAACCTCATAGACAGCATACCCTATGGGGAATTGCTACGTGCCAAGCGTAATTGCAGCACGCAAGAAGCTTTTGAAAAAGAAATGGAGGTCATGACAAAGCGTTTCAAAGACCGTGGGTATAGCCAAAAAACAATAGAAGGAGCTATAAAAAGGGTGAATACCAAAGAAAGAAAAGACCTGCTGGACACTAACAAATCTAAGGATTTAGAGTCTAACATTAGATTCATTACCACCTTCTCAGGCCAGGCTAGAGATGTAAAACAGATTCTCATGAAGTATTGGCATGTGCTTCTCACAGACCAACATCTTAAACCGCACCTTAACTCCAATCCACAGGTGACATACAGAAAAAGTAAGTCCTTACAAGACGAACTGAGTCCCAATTCAGTAACCAGCAGTAAGAAATTGAAGGACCCACCAGGGTTTAAATGCTGTAACACATGCAAAGCCTGTCGCAATAGCTTTAATTGCAAAGAGGTGACGGTTCCAAGCACAGGCAGAGTGTTCTCAATACAGAAAAATGTAAATTGCAACACAATGTACTGCATATACCTACTTGTCTGTCCATGTGACAAGTGGTATATAGGAAGCACCACACTCAAAGTAAAAGAGAGAGTGTTACAGCACCTAAGGGCCATCAAAAATCACAACACACAATATCCGGTAGCAAGGCATTTTTTCGAATACCATTTTCAAAACGAAAACTTGCTGCGAATGGTAGTGCTGGATAAGATCGATCTAGGGATTCGGGGCGGAAATAGAACTTTGAGTCTTAGAAAGCTAGAATCAAGGTACATTATCAACTTCGAAACAACCTATCCCCAAGGCCTGAATAACCATGAGGAGCTTTCTGTACACCTTGAAGATTGAACAAAAATGATAATTGGAATGAGTAAAGAACTGGAAATGATTAATGTATATTAAGCTGCTGACTGTAAGTCGTCTCTTTTACCGTAACTTTTTCATGATGTAATTTTTCGAAGTTTTAATTCACAGATTTTGTTGATAGGATGTTGGATTTTGGATATCTAAGACAAAGAGGTGTCATGAAACAACCAGGGAAATAAAACACTTTGCCCTATGTTGAACCACAATATTGAACCATTTTGGAGACAGATAGGAACGAAATCCGCCACTTCTGGATGATATAAGTACAAAATATAAAAAGTTTGGACTCAACCCACCAGGGTAGGATTTAATTTGGTTTATCAATTTGGATTTAACCTTTTTTGGAACATTGGCCCACTGGGGCAAGACCTCAGCGATGGTACAGTTAGCCCACTGGGGCGTGACTTTCTGTCTCTTTCTGTTTTATTGCCCACCTTGAGCCGGATAGAAAAACCAAGGGGCAAGGTTTTGTGATTTATTGAACAAACGCCTAGACTCAAACGATGATTTATAAAAAATTGTTATAATGAAATAACTGTCATTATTTATGGAACATTGGCCCACTGGGGCAAGACTTTAGCGTTTTCAGAGTTAGCCCATTGGGGCGTGATTCTCTGTCTCTTCTTTGCCAACTTCAAGCCGGATGAATAATCAAGGGGCAAGGATTTGTGATTTAATTAACAAATTCCTAGATCAAAATGATGATTGGTAAATTTGTCATAATGAAATAACTGTCAATATTTATGTTAACGGGCATAATCATTGGAAACATACAAATACCTGGTTTTGTCTAAATAATACATTGTTTGGTCAAAAAGACACCATTCTAATGAAATGTAATTGAAATTTTTCCATTTCCAACATGTCTTCCGCACTTTGCACTTTGGGTGTTGATATGATAGTCCTACTTCTATGATCATTGCATAAACAATGTAAAAGGACTATGTTTTAGAATCCACAGCAAACGTGAGCAAGCCGTGAGGTGAAACGCGTTGTTTGTTTTTGCTGCCAATAAATTTCCACAGCACAGCAGACTCTTGGTGTGTCGTCTACGTACTT
The DNA here is from genome assembly GCF_964263255.1 of Lissotriton vulgaris. Lineage (NCBI taxonomy): Eukaryota > Metazoa > Chordata > Amphibia > Caudata > Salamandridae > Lissotriton > Lissotriton vulgaris. Next base: position 44,538 of record NW_028245007.1, read on the forward strand.
TCTGGAGTGGAAAACGTTCGAGTGTAATATATATATATATATATATATATAATGTGATCAAGGCCTCTTCAGGCTGAAATGCGTTATGGCGGTGTTGTTGTTGGGCACTGAATAAATAAAAAATGCACCAGTTCCTGGGTTCGCCTCGTCTTTTTGCTATTGGTGTTAAGTCGTACTTCTGCCACATATATATATATATATATATATATATATATAGATATATATATATATATGAAGGACACGCAGCGCACATGAGAACTTTTCCGCACCTTTCTGCACTGAAGAAATCTACAGCTGAACACGTCTGCATTAATAAAGGTGTGCTGTCAAACAACCCCGTGAGTGCCTGTGCCTGCTTTGAAAGTGCAAGCTTTACGTGGCACCCGCCAGGAGTTCAGTGAAGCCTGGAATGGTGGAGAAGTGGAGTTACAAATATGAACAGGCGTGAACCGTCTCTCCAGGATGCATCCGTTGTACCGTTGGTCGTGGATTATTCAAATCCAAGGTCCGCGGTAATTCTACTGCTGCCTGCGGACGCATCCCAATGAGGCTTGGTGAGGGGGTCAAGAGCTCGGCGATGGAGGCGGGTACTAAGATTTAAACAACCAGATGAAGATTCAAGGCTTAACATCGCTACAATATGGCTGCCTACAAAGGTGTATCGCCCTGAGTCCGTCCTCGCCTCCCTACATTGAAGCACCAATCAGAAAAGACTATCCTCCTTAAAAAGAACACGCCGCACACATGAGAACTTTTCCGCACCTTTCTGCACTGAAGAAAGCTACGGCTGAAACGCGTCTGCATTAATAAAGGTGTGCTGTCAAACAACCCCCGTGAGTGCCTGTGCCTGCTTTGAAAGTGCAAGCTTTGGAGCGAATATTTACTGCGAGTTCCACCCTTGTGTTACGTTGCACCCGCCAGGAGTTCAGTGAAGCCTGGAATGGTGGAGAAGTGGAGCTACAAATATGAACAGGCGTGAACCGTCTCTCCAGGATGCAACCGTTGTACTGTTGGTCGTGGATTATTCAAATCCAAGGTACACGGTAACTCTACTGCTGCCTGCGGACGCATCCCGATGAGGCTTAGTGAGGCGGTCAAGAGGTCGGCGATGGAGGCGGGTACGAAGATTTAAACAACCAGATGAAGATTCAAGGCTTAACATCACTACAATATGGCTTGTGTTACGTGGCACCCGCCAGGAGTTCAGTGAAGCCTGGAATGGTGGAGAAGTGGAGCTACAAATATGAACAGGCGTGAACCGTCTCTCCAGGATGCACCCATTGTACTGTTGGTCGTGGATTATTCAAATCCAAGGTACGCGGTAATTCTACTGCTGCCTGCGGACGCATCCCGATGAGGCTTGGTGAGGGGGTCAAGAGCTTGGCGATGGAGGCGGGTACGAAGATTTAAACAAGCAGATGAAGATTCAAGGCTTAACATCGCTACAATATGGCAGCCTACAAAGGTGTATCGCACCTGAGTCCGTCCTCGCTTCCCTACATTGAAGCACCAATCAGAAAAGACTATCCTCCTTAAAAAGAACACGCCGCGCACATGAGAACTTTTCCGCACCTTTCTGCACTGAAGAAAGCTACGGCTGAAACGCGTCTGCATTAATAAAGGTGTGCTGTCAAACAACCCCCATGAGTGCCTGTGCCTACTTTGAAAGTGCAAGCTTTGGAGCGAATATATATATATATGTATGTATATATATATATATATATATATATATATATATATATATATATATATATATATATATATATACTAGTAAACTGGAAAGATCAGGGTTTGCTTTAATGGCAAGAATTTCGCAGACTGTATTGTAAACTTCCAAGATTGCCTATCATGTATTTACTCTTCAAACTGCACAAAAATTGTAAAAGTCCACCTTGGCGGCCTATAGTTTCCTCAATGGGCTCCCAACTAGAAATGACATCCAAATTTATTGATCACTGCTTACGACCATTTGTTTGTGCCTTATCAGCATATCTGAAGGACACCACTCATTTTTTAACACTCATTGATGGTGTAGTCTGGGAGGAGGATTTTTTACAGGTTACATTAGATGTAACCGGTCTCTACACCAGTATCCCACATGACCTGGGGATCCAGGCCATAAGACATTTTATGAGAGCAAGGTCGATCTCGATGCTGTTGCATACAGAGATGGTGTTAGAGATGACGAAGTACTGCTTAACAAAGAATTATTTTCTTTTTAACCAGAGCATCTACAAACAAACATAGGGGATGGCAATGGCCACCTGCTTCGCCCCCAGCTACGCAAATTTATTCATGGACTGGTGGGAGGAGAAGGTGTCGCAAAGCTGGGAGGTGCATGGTGACAATATCATTACATGGGCGAGATTTATAGACAATATCGCTCTGATATGGAGAGGTGATGAGTTATCGGCTAATCAATTCATAGAGTCCCTTAATGACAATGATATGAACTTCCAATTTACCTCGCACATAAGTAAGAAACACATTGTGTTTCTAGATGTAGAGATTCGAGTCCAAGATCAAACATTGGTTATCAAGTTACATAGAAAGAAAACAGCAGGCAACAGCCTCCTTAATGCTAATAGTGCACACCCTTCTAGCCTAGTCCACAGTATTCCGTATGGAGTGCCAATAAGGGCAAAACGTAACTGTAGTGCTCAACAGGAATATAGTGAAGAAAAACGTAATGAGTGATAGATTCAAGCAGCATGGCTATAGTAATAAAACCATTAAGCAAGTGATATTGAAAGCAGATGCACTATCGAGGCCGGATCTGCTTCATCCTAAATTTAAAACAACTGAACAAGCAGATCATGTGAGATTCATAACTACTTTCACTAATAGTGCCTTTAGGATCAGAAAGTTGTTCAATCAGATTTGGCACATTTTACGGAGTGACTCTATTTTGCATAAATATTTGCATGAAACACCACAAATTACATTTCATGGAAGTAGATCATTAAAAGATGGATTGTGTAGCAATGCAGTATCTACCTCAGACATTAGCGGTTCGAATTGCAATAATGGTTTCAAAAGCTGTAAACATTGCAAAGCATGTGCCAACAGTACAGACCGTAAGACAATAAGAATTCCCAATACCAAAAGAGAATTTGTTATTAGGTGTAATTTTACATGCAAAACTGAATACTGTATTTATTGTCTAATCTGCCCCTGTGTCAAATTTTATATAGGTAGTACGGTCCATCGAGCAAAAAAAGTGCTGGAACATTTACGTGCAATTCGATGCAATGATGTACAGTATCTAGTGGCACGCCACTTTTTTAAGATGCACAATCAAAATGAAAAACTGTTATCATATGTGGTAATATATGCAATTGCACAACAAGAGAGGGGAGGCGACAGAGAACGCCAGTTAAGGGATATGGAGTCAAGATTTATTATTGACTTCGACACCTTGATACCTGAAGGTTTGAACTCCAGTGAGGAGATGGCTGTACATCTGTAATGAATTGTAGTTCTATTTTTGAAGTTGATTTCCGATGATAAATGTTTTTATCAGGATATAAGAATTCTATGAATATTGGTTTTAGTAATTGAGATTCTTAGATTGGTATGAGAAGTAAGAAGTAAACAAGTTGTTTTCTTTCTCTGTTTTTTGTCCCCTTTTCAGTCTTTACATAATAAGGAAAGGCGAGCGTCAAGACAGCAATTAAGAGGATCTGTGAGAAGGATTTAAGTGACTAATATGTGAAATTGGAACAAAATGAAGCGTATAATTTGATTTATTCAATGGCCCACTTGGGCGAGATTTTGATAGTTGGCATTATAGTTTGTGCATGACACTAACACATGCATTTGTTACAACATTATCCCACGGGGTAAGGACTGTTTCCGCTATGTTGTTCTGTAATTGAGAATGGTTCCAAATCACACAAGCATCACATGTATTAATATTAACATGAATTGGTTGTTAATATGAATGATGCACAGGTATTTTATCCACATGTTTAAAACTTGTATAATGCATAGCAAACACATAACCTTTCTCGAGTTACACTCTTAAAATGGCGCTCATGTAAGCCTCCAAACACACAAGTCTATTGGAGTCCTTTCTTTGTGTTAATGAATGAAATTGCATGTAAATAAGGATACAATGAAGTAGCCGCCATACCATGATAAAGCTGCAGAGCGAAACGCGTTGCCTAATAAGTCTTGAAAAGCGCCCCTGTGTGTCCTGGATTCCTTTCCTGATACGGAGAGGCTTATGCTGACATACGGGCTACCGGAACCCAGCTGGGACCGCTGTGAGAGAAGCTCCGGACTGCCGGGGTTTGTTTGTGATATATATACATATTCCATTCCTTCCTGCTTCGCCAGGCATGGCACGCAGGACACAAAGATCACCACACAGCTCGTCCAGTACACAAGGTCAGTTTATCATCACCTTGATTTTCTCTCTGGCATGACGCGTTTCGGGTAAGAGATACCCTTGATCACATAACGGTATAATGGTACAGAGGACCTTTAAGTACTCATTTTTCTCTCTCTTTGCTAAGCACACCACATGATTCATGAAACGTGAAAACATACTATCAACAAATATTTTGAGTGGCTCTTTCATTCTATGAAGACAGCACTTATGGAGAATACGGTTTCCTGATATTTACATACTGGCTCTTCACATAATATTATTACTGCATAAATGCATTTACGGTAAACATGGACTGGATTTGTGCAAATTTACATATATAAGTTAATATGGCATTCATCATTACATCGTAAATAATTTGAATAATTTAAATAAATTATACAATTATCTGCTATATACACATAAAACCACTGTGTAACAAAATCTATGTACATATATATGTTTATTCAAATCTATCACACTTTTTATAAGATGAATTTACATATATTACAAATTCATAAAGAACGATTTCTTGCAGCTTAAATGCTAAAATTATGTGTGCAAAAGTATGCCATTGTGTAAACTTGAATACTCTCTCTTCACATGCCACCATATTGCTAAATACTAGGTTAGAACCTTTGTGCAAATTATCTGCCTAAATGCAGATGCATATGTGCAAATACGCCTTTTGTACAAAAGTAATCTCCCATCGTACCTCCACGTGCAAAAAGTTGCTAGATGTAATTCATATTAGCTTATGACAACTGAGCCCAGTTGTCAAGAAGAGCTCACTCTAATTCCTATATACAAACAAAGTGCTAAGTGCTGTTAAAAAAATGAGCGAATGCTAAAAAAAATGCATTCAATAATGTATCTATATTTACAGTAAAGCTGTATGCAGAGTTGTCAATTATTTACATGTAACAATAATTTATCAGAAAAATGGCGTGAGAAAGTTTTACATATGGATTTAATACACTGTTTGCAGGGAGTTTGTTCCTGCTGTTCAAATCACTTTCATTTGGACACTATCATCAGTCTATACAGGTCCATCAAGGTACATAATATTGACATGCGTATCCACCTATTAGCAGGACAATATGTAGATATTTTCCTTCTAGATCTCTTTTCCTATTTCTTCATATTTTCAGAAATTCTAAAAGAAATGTAGATGTAAAATGTATGAGGAAGGTTATAAACACGTTGCTGTAAGTTATATACACATAAAATTCAATAGTTGGTTAATAAACAAGTTGAATTTAGAGAAATGTGTGTAAATCCTCTGTGTTGTTAAGGCCCTGGGGAAACTTGCAGTTGAGATTAAGGATATATTTGGTCTCTAACTGTCTCAAAAGAGTTTCCCTATCACCTCCCTTCTTAGGCATGGGGACGTGATCAATGACAAAGTACTTTAAGCAGTTAATGTCCTTATTATGCACAGACTTAAAATGCTGTGCTACCGGATAATTCTGATCACAATTAATGATAGCTCTTATATGCTGTAATATTCTCACGTGCACCTGTTTCTTAGTGACTGCCCACATACCTGAGCCCACAAGTGCATGTGAGAACATACACAGCATAATCCGTGCGACAATTAAAATTACCCCTGATAGTTTGTTCATTTTCCCTGAACGGAGTGCTGTATTTCGTAGTGTTGACCCCAAAGTTGCAGGCCCGACAGGTTGCACACTTAAAAAACCCTTGTTTTGCCGGTAACCATGTTTTAATTGAGGTCCCTTCCATCATGGATTTCGATAAATGACCTTCCATGGTTTTACTTCTTCGAAATGTTACAGTTGGTCTTTCAGGTGACCTGTATTTCAGGACATTGTCCTTTAGTACTGTGGGCCAATTTTTAGTTAAGATGGCCTTAATCTTGCGCTCCTGCATGCTATAGGTGGTTATTAGCCTGGGTGTATCCATATCACTGTCATCCTCAATTAGATTGATTGATTCATAGGGAGCAGGGACTCTCTGGATCTATCATTTGCTCTCTGCACTGCTTTATTCAGCATGTTCTCAGTGTAACCCCTTTTTCTGAAACGATTTAAAGTCTCATCTTTGCTTTTGTTATATTCCTCCTGAGTGCTGCATATACGTTTTAACCGTAGCAATTCCCCAAAGGGAATGCTAGCGATCAGATGTTTGGGGTGGGAACTAGTAGCATGCAGTAATGCATTTCCTGCAGTTGGCTTCCTAAATGCACTAGTTACTAATTTCCCATCAACTATCTGAATCCGCACATCCAGGAAGTCTATAGTGGTAGGGCTACAGTGTGATGTAAAGTGTAGGTTACATTCGTTGACATTGATTTGGTCAATAACATTTTGGGCACTAGTACTGTCACCTTTCCAAATCATAAAAACGTCATCAATAAAACGCAACCAAACAATAACTTTGTGCTCGAAAACATTCCTGTATTTACCCATGAGGGCTTGCTTTTCCCAGAGCCCCACGTGCAAGCACGCGTAGCTCGGGGAAAAGCAGGCCCCCATTGCAACAACCTGTTTCTGTCTATACAAATCCTTGCCATGGGAGAAAAAATTGTTATCAAGGCACCATGCAGTAAGTGACAATAACATTCTATTGTGCATTAAATAATCTACAGATCTAGTATTCAAAAAGTGTGCCACCCCTTGTAGGCCATAGTTATGTTGGATACTTGAGTATAGCGACTCGATGTCCAGAGTCACTAACGTTAAGCCATTACACCAGGTAAAATCATTAATATGTCTGAGAAAGTCCCCAATGTCTTTTATGTAAGACGGCAAAGCTCTTACCAGGTCCTGAAGATAGAAGTCAATATATTGGCCCACACGTTCTGTCATACTGTTGATGGCCGATATAATAGGACTCCCTGGAATAGGCGTCACCCCCTTATGTATCTTCCGTAACAAATATATAAAGGGCACCTCAGGATTTGCATTGTGCATAAAAGTATATTCCTCTGAGGTAATTAGACCTTCATTCTTCCACTTGAGGAGTTCTTTCTTCAGATTCTCTTTTGATTTGTTGTTTGCCTTCATGGTTGTCTTTTCATAACATTCTACGTTGGTCAACTGGCACAGCACTTCCTTTTCATAGTCTATTTTAGGCCAGAGGACGATGTTCCCGCCCTTGTCTGATTTTTTCACTATGACCCCCGGATTTTTTCTGATTTTGTCCATGAGTTGATTGAACTCTTTCTGTTTTTGGTTCATATGCCGTTTTTTAAAATTCACTTGAATGTTAAGTTGTTTTATATCCTCTATTACTCCATCATGTAATACTGTGTTGCATTAGCGGCATGAAAGTCGATTTAGGCCTAAATGGGCTTTCGCCTGCGCCCTTTTGCAACAAATCTAGTTCTTTTAATTTGTTCTGTGTAGAGATTTGGGATGTATTGAGCTCTTCATTACTAAGCTCATGCATAGCCCAGAGGGCAGGGATTTCCGCAACTGTCAATGTCTTTCCTGCCCCACTAGTTTCTCTATTCTTTTTATCTTCCCATCCACTTTTGAGGGCGAAGAACTTTTTTCAGTTAAAGTTTTCTAATGTAGCAGAACAAATCCACGCAGGTTGAAGCGTCAATGAAGTTAGTATTGGGGCAATAGTTAAGCCCTAAAGCTAAAGCTGTTCCTCTGCTTTGGTAAGTGTTAAGGTTGTCAGATTTATGATAGTTTTTTCCTCCCCCATTACTTCTTGTGCCAATAATTTCGCTTCTTTTTTGGCTTCCCGCTTGCGTTTCCTGCGCCTTGTTCGTCTGATGGTGTCACGTTTTTTCCGGCCTGGTTTCCCTTGATCCGTGGCCTTAGTGTTTTCATCCGCTCCTCCACTAAAAAATCAACCTCCTCTTCCAGACTGAGGATCATCGTGTTTGTCGCACTGGTATTGCTGTCTCTACTTGAACCGCTTGTGAGGGAGTCAGTATCAGTTCCATCAGTTGTTTCATTTACTGGATTTACCCGCAAAATGTTCGGTTTATTTAAATTTTCCCTTTTCTGTTTGCGTATACTGTCATATTTTTTTGAAAATTTATATATATGTCCCAAGCGATAGTCCTCTAAGTCACGAGCAAACGTTTTCACTTTTCTCGTTTGGATTTTCTCCTCATGTTTCTTGAGGCGTTCTTTGATCTCTTTCTTTTTCGCTGTGATCCAGTCCTTTTTGTCGGATTTGCTGAGTTCATCCTCTATTGCTTCTATTTCCACAACCAATGCTAGTCGATCTATGTCCGCATATTTTACGAGGATTTTGACAAGGTTCATAGAAGCATGCAGATTGCTTTCGCCCCATTTGCGCAGCGTCGCCAGATTCGGCTTTTGAAAATTTGGGGCTAACAATATTCGTAGTCCACGCGGAACTCGGCCAGCCTCTATATATTTGCTCAGCGACTTGTATTCCCACCATTTGGTGGTTTCAGATTTCATCTTTTTTTCCAGGTTCTTCAAAAGCAGGTTCACATCTTTATTGACATCCTCATTGATCGTAGTAACATTTGCATTCACATTCTCTGTGACTTTGTTTGTTAAGTTATTGTACAACGCCTCTGCATTCGCTTCACGGTCTGGTACCGCGTCCGTTAACATTGTTGCCATATTGAGTGAGAGACAGTTTTTTAATTATTTTCAGCACCGTAGTGCTAGCTTTAACAAGGAGAAACTGACCGTGTCTGTGAGCTGCAGTAATCCCTGTCCTGTAAAATCGCCTTTTTCCCACTCACCGATTTAAGAAGCGAGCCCTCCAACTCCAGCGTCGGCGTCTTCCACTACGGTGTTCGTGTTTTCTGACGGCTTACGGGGGTTCCTAACCTTGATTCCTTAACAGAAAAATGCAGCAAACGATGGTTTAAAGGCGGCCACCAGCTTTCAGGGCGGGGTCCAAGAAGCGAAAGAAAATGGGCTTTCGCAATTGCTATTCCATTCCTTCCTGCTTCTCCAGGCACGGCACGCAGGACACAAAGACCACCACACAGCTCGTCCAGTACACAAGGTCAGTTTATATCACCTTGATTTTCTCTCTGGCATGACGTGTTTCGGGTAAGTGATACCCTTGATCACATAACGGTATAATGGTACAGAGGACCTTTAAGTACTTATTTTTCTCTCTCTTTGCTAAGCACACCACGTGATTCATGAAACGTGAAAACATACTATCAACAAATACGTTGAGTGGCTCTTTCATTCTTTGAAGACAGCACTTATGGAGAATACGGTTTCTTGATATTTACATACTGGCTCTTCACATAATATTATATATATATATAATATATATATATTTACTAAAAAAAACATAGGTTTCAGGGACGTTATAGTTAGTTGGGCATTTCACTCATACAAAACCATAGAAATTCCCCCGTTATAGTTAGTTCAGCTAACTATATCTCGCACCGAATCAATGCACTGCTTATGACGTCGCATATTACATCATTCATGACATGGTCAGTGCCATCACTGATGACATCACCGATGACATCTCAAATGACATCACTAATGACATCAGTCAGTGTCTGTGTTTCTAAAAAAAAGTTTAAATATGTATTATATATATACCAAGGTGTATTGAAGAATGAGTGGGTATATAAGTGTCTGGATGCCGTGTGCCCCGCGAATACTTAATAAAAACCCTGGGTGGTTGCAGTCCCCAGGGTTTGGGGGGCCTTAGAGACCCCCCCACACATTTTAAAAGAAGCCCGGGGGTGGCGGTCCCCGGGGCTGTGGGAGGACCGAGTGCCCTCCCGCACATCATTTTAACCAAGTCCCAGGGCTGCGGGAGCCCCCGTGGGCCCCCGCATATAATGTTTGCAAATGCCCCCGGGACCTGGCCCACCCGGGGGCCTCAATTAATAGAAGTGCGAGAGTCCGCGCTTCATTTAAAAAAAATTCTTCGGTGGGATTCGCCGACCCAGCGCAAATTTTGCTGAAATTTAAAAACAAAAAAATGCTTTTCTTGGCCCTGGGGGTCCTTGTGGGACCCCCTGAGCAAGCCTAGGGGGTCAGGGTGTTTCTACCCTGCCCCCTTTTCTTTTTTTCACCTTTGTTTTTCTGTTTTCTTGTGACTCGGTTCTACCGAGTCACAAGATTGCTGCCAACACTTCCTGGTTTGGAGTGTTGACAGCCAATTAGAATAGATTTCGTGGTCGGGAGGGTTCCCAGGTCCACTGCTCCTCTAGATATCGATAGTTTTATTTTTTCAATAACTCAGCAACTACTGAACTGATTGACACCATTTTTAAAAAGGTTGCTTTGTGAGCCAAGCAGTACCTCTTTGCCAAATTTGATGTAATTCCTTTCAGCAGTTCGGGCTGTAGCCTTGGCTAAAGCTTCCTATGGAAATTGACTTTTTGACTCTTATTTTTGGAATTTCTCAGCAACTACTGAACAGATTTACACCATTTAAAAAAATGTCATTTTCTGAACCAAGAACTACCTTTTTTCCAAATTTCGTGTAATTCCGTTCAGCAGTTCAGGCTGTAGCCTTGGCTAAAATTTCCTGTGGAAATTAACATGGAGAAAACACTTTTTGGGACCCCCCTTTTTTCTCAGCCCCCACTTGACAAATCACCCCCAAACTTTCAGGATAGGAGCTGGCCTGGATGAAACATTTTTTGAGGAATTTTGCGAAGATCCGTCAAACAACGCCAAAGTTATTAGCAAATCAAAAAATACTTTTCCTATGGAAACTAGGTTCTAACTATAACTACCTACTGGCGACCCCAGTAGGTAATATATATATAAATTGTTCTCCGTATTACTACATATATATATATATATATATATATATATATATATATATATATATATATATATAACATGAAGCATTGGGAGGGCTCACGACAGCGCTCTGCCACCAGGCTTTATGATGCAGCTGCCTTCCTTGTCCACCTTGTATTGTTTAGGCCAACGCGTTTCAAGGAAACCCTCTTCTTCCAGGGCCACAAAGTTCACAACTCGTACTCACATTATTGTTTAATTTCTGGTTTATTTATTCAAGGTAAGTCCCGCCCCCAGTGGGCGTCTGTAAAGTCTCTCAATGTCTGATGGGACACGAAGTTCATAATGCAAGCATCAACATTTCATTTTAGTAATTAAGTTGTTATTTTGCTTTAAAAACTTCATTATTTCCTATAGTAGGACGAGGAAAATTCTGGCAGGCTAATTTTGCATATTGAACACTGTGCCGATCCGCTCAGACAGTTCGAAGCAGCAGCCTCTCCCAGCTGGTTTGAGGTGTAGCTGCCAGCTGGTGATGGAGCCCCTCCCCACGGCCGGGCTGCAGTGTGCAATTTCTGTAACCAAAGTGCCCTGAAGTATTGGGAGGGCTCACTACAGTGCTCTGCCACCAGGCTATATGATGCAGCCTGCCTTCCTTGCCCACCTTGCGAGCATCAACGTTTCATTTTAGTAATTGAGTTATTATTTTGCTTTAAAAACGTCATTATTTCCAAGTGGGGCGTGGCTAGCAGCCTGAGGGAATGGTCGCTTGTTAGCGCGGCTCCCGGCCCTCACCCGAATATCCGCAAAAACATCCGTTTTTAGGCTGGGGACTCCCTTGCAACTGGGAGCCCCCCGTTCTTGACCACCGTAGCACAACTGGTCACGGTGCTGAGCCGATCAGAGAAGCTGGGCTGGAGATAGCACTGCTTCTACGGAGGTCCCCGCAGAGCTTTCAAGATGGCGCCTGTGCTCGGGCTCCGACCGAGATGTTCCCTGGCCTCTGAGTGTGGGACGGAGCCTGCTGAAGCCATAACTACCCTGCCACTTTCCATCGCGCCTGTGTAGCGGCCTTCTGTGACCGCCGGGACTTCCCGTCGGTGGGCTCGGAACCTGTGGATGACCTGCGGAGAGACCGGGAGTGCATCGCCAGCCTGCTGGGACGCCAATCACGCGACATCCCGGCTTTGAGGCCTATCATCGCCGGAGCTCCGGTAAGGGACTGTTGTTGGCCAGCGGATCGCGGGGGACCTGTCGCCTGCTGCCCATGAGATGCTGACGCCCTGGGGACCGAGTCCTGCTTCTTTGTCGGGCCACGGCGTTGACCATCGATCTGGGCCTTCTGAAACCTGCATGGTCTTGCTGCCCTGTGCCGAGCCTGAACTACGACCCTATGTGTTGGCTGAGTCTCCCCCCCCCCCCTGCCCGATGTATTAGAGCCTGTGGGAAGATAGCGGGCCGATCGAGAAGACATCATCGACCTGCCAAGGCGCAATCTACGCGACCCCCAAGCCTACCGCCGCTGGAGGCCCGGGGAGGAGGTCCCTGGCCCACGAAGAGTAACAAACTTTTGCATGTGACCTCTGCAGGGCTACATATCTGGAGGCTGATACCTGCCAAGTTGCCTAGCTGAGGCATCGGTCACCGGATTTCCCAGTGCCGATCTAACTGCGTATTGCCACACTCGGAACGCAGACCCAGCGAAGACCCAGAAGTGAATCCTTTGGGGGGCGTGGCTTGCGCCCGGCGTGGATGGCAGCTCGTCCGTAGCTCTCCGGAGACAGCGGGAGCGGAGAAGAACTGATGATGCCCTTTTACCCCACAACCTGAGCCCCATTTGGAGGACTGCACATCGGAACTTGAAGGGAACACTCTCCCAGCCTTTTGGGCTGAAGGTACATTGCAGTTTTCGAGTTTTTATTCAGCCGCGGCTCTGAACTTCATCCGGCCGCCATTTCGTGCATCTCGGAACGGCTCCATATGCGCTTTCTCTCACAACAGCGCAATTGGTCTCCTCCTTGCTCAGTTTGTTCTGCCTCTCAGATTGCCTCAATACTTCATTGGCTATACTGTTGAACTTTCCTCTGAAGCACTTTTAAGGTACACTGCTCGATTTCTTAAGGTGTTTACAGTGCCTTCAACTCCCGGCCGCCATTTTGATTTGCGGCTTTTCAGCTTCCTCACAGTCAGCACCTTTCACTTCATTTCTTGTCGCATATGCTGCGTTTTTTGTTCATAAATGCCTGGAAGTGGATTTACTGTGTTTTTTGTTGATGTACTTGGAAAAGACTGTCCACTGGCATGATGATGTTCCTTTAACGCTGCATTAATAACCCCTTACAGGACTGTGTGCTTTCCATGTTTCCACTCAGGAGCTTTTTATCACGCTGACAGGAATAGTTTTTCTGGTCATTTGCTGCTCTACATGCTTCTATCTTCACATCGTCTGTGCCTCTTTCACCTGAGTGTGACTCATTAAGTTGAACCAAACTTGCACAGTCTTCTGATGAGATTCCGAACATCTATTTTCGCCCTATGTCTATCAGCACTGTTAATTCCATTGTCATGCTGATTTTCGCCTGTTTTTGGTCATACTACTTATAAAGAGACTGGCCTAATTTCATTGTTTGAACTGGTACCATTCTCTTCACCTTTTTCCTCACGGCTGATACCTCATATACGGCGCTGGCCTCTTATTATTATTCTTTATAGTCCCTTACATATGGGTAAACTACTCAAGGAGGCTTCCCATACTAAAGCCACTGCCCATAAGTTCTTGCTCCACACTAGCTCACGGTATCAGTGTTTAACCATGGAAGATTCAAATACCTCCTCACCTCAATCTGCCTCACCAAAGAAGGCCTCTTCACCAGCAAGTACTTTGACTACTCGTAGCAATAAAGCTTCCTCCAAAAGACTAAAGAAAGACCCACCTTCTCCTCCTACGTCAGTCTCTTCAGTCACCATGGACTTGCTACTTGAGGAAATTAGGGCCCTATGCCCCTTTGTTGAGGAAACTACTGCCACTCTCCAGGACACCACTTCTACTCTTCAAGAACTCTCTAACAAATGGTTAACTGTAGAAAATCGTGTCACAACGTTGGAACAAAGTGTTGATTCCTTAAATTCCTCTGCTTCCAATGTTGATTCCCTTTGGTCCCAAGTCTCCAGCCTACACAAACAAATTGAAAATTTGGAAAATAGGAATCATCGTAACAACCTTCACATTTACGGCTTGGTGGTAAATTCAGAGGGATGGGATCCAATCTCCTTCTTTAAGTCCTTCTTGCCCAAACTTCTGAAACTTCCAGAGAGCCCTCCGCTAAACATCCAGAGAGCGCACCGATTGGGTTCTTTGCCGCATCATGCTTCTGCCCCTTCACTGAGTAAGCCCAGAGCAATGATACTTTACTTTCTTGAATATACTGACCTATTAAAAGTTTTGGCTGCCGCCAGGGCTTTGAACAAAATTACTTGGTCTGGAAATACTCTGTTTTTTGTTCAAGACTACGCTAAATCAACAGCAGATCGTCGTAGAGAGTTTTTGGCATTGAGACCTCAGGTACGTTCTATTGGTGCCAGATATGGTCTCTTCCACCCGTGTCTCTTTAGGGTTACTATCAACAATAAGACTACTACATACGAAGACCCACTGAAACTTAAACGTTTTCTCCACTCCTTCAGCGCTGAATCCATGGATACTGCATCTTCATCTACTTCTCAATAGTGTATTTTGGTTTTTGTTGCATTTTTGCCATTTGCATGTGTTTTGCTTTGTTTAGGATGTGCTTATCACCTCCTTCACTCTTCATTGTGATTCACACAGTTTGATATTCTTGGTTATGCTTCCCTCTCCTGTTTTCTATTTCTTGACTTCCTCTCTCTGAGATCTTCCTTCTCTTCCTGCAATCTAGTTATATTTTTTCTTGCTACCTGTTTTTTTTATATGATTAACTTGTTTCTTCTTTTTCACAGGTTGTCTACCCAATCCTCCTCCCTCTCCTAATGTTCATTAGTGGCTCGTTGGTGCTGTTTCCCTCCTCGCTTCTCCTCCGTGAGTCCAGATAGCGTCATTCCCTCGTATGGCCTCCCACCCTCCCTCCCTCCGTTTGATCTACAGTCTATGTAAGTTTTTACTTTCTTCTCTATCTTTCCTCTTAATTATCTATTATGTTCTCTTCTATGGACCTTACTCTCTTCATTTTCCTTTTCTTGTCTTTCCTTCCTTTCTCTCCTTACTCTTTCTCTCTTTTTACTCTATTTTTTCCTCTACCTCTTTGTTTTATTGCTTCATAATCTTCTACTTTGTCTACAGTTTGGTTTTACAGATGTTATGTTGTATTGTATGCTTTTTGTATTATCATAATACCTTTATCTAGTTACATTCAGCGTTACCTCGTGGAATGTTAAAGGATTAAATAATCCTATTAAAAGACAGCGAGTGTTATCCCACTTGTCTAAACTAAAAACAGATATTGCTATGTTGCAAGAGACTCATCTCTCTGATGCTGAAGCTTCTAAACTGACAAGATTATGGGTTGGTAATGTTTTCTTCTCCCCAGCTTTGGGGAAAAAGAATGGGGTGGTTATCTTAGTTCACAAAAAGTTCACAGTTTCTGTTCTTCATCAAGAATCAGATTCTGATGGTCGTTGGGTGCTTATTAAATTACTAATTGACAATGTACCTTTGGTTATTTTTAATGTTTATGCTCCAGTAACAGTTGACAATGCTTTTTGGCCACTTATTTCTGACAAGTTAGTTTCCCTTGATAATGATTATGTCATTTTTGGTGGAGATTGTAATCAAATCCATGATCCCATTCTTGATAGACGATCCCCTGTTAAATTTGTCCATTCTAAAATGCATACTCAATTTACCTCCGCCACCCGTCGCAAACCCTTAGTTGATATATGAAGACTTTGCCACCCCGACCTCCAGGAATTTAGCTATTTCTCCCCGCCCCACAAAACACAGTCCTGTATTGACTATCTTTTTCTTAGTAAGTCCTTAGCTCAATCACCCTTGCTTCAGAGATAGGCTCTATCCCTATTTCTGACCATGCCCCAGTCTTTGTTGATTTTGATCTAATCCCTTTCCCCCCCTCTGGCAGATGGCGTTTTAATAATTCCCTCCTTGCAGACCCTAAATTCTCTGGCCAATTCAGCTCATTTGTTGAAGACTTTTGTGCTGTAAACTCCACTCCGGATTCTTCTCCGACCATGATATGGGACTCTTTTAAACAACCGCTAGAGGTTTTATCATTAATTACGGCTCCAAGAAAAAGAAGAGATTTGAGAAACAATATTCCCAACTTTTGGCCCAAATTAAGCAATTAGAACATGCCTATTTTCATTCCTTTTCAGACACCTCTTTGAAAGATCTTATCACCACTAAGGTCGCTTTCAACAAATTGTCTACTGACGCTGCTGCTTCTTATCTTTTAAAAAGTAGCGCTCGTTATTATGGAGGTCAAAACAAAATGGGCAAACTCTTAGATAATTATTTGAAAACTCATCGGGATAGAACTCGGATTACCTCCATAATTGATTCTTGTGGTACTTCTCATTTTAAGGATGACGACATTTTGCAGGAATTTGTCACATTTTACAAAGGCCTCTACACTCCTGAATCTTCTCCGCTTCCCTCTGATTTATCCTCCTACTTTCAATCGATTACTTCTCCTCCTTCCCCCCATATTGATTTTGCTTTGCTTGAAGCGGATATAACCCTTAAAGAAATCTCCCATGCAGTTTCAGTTTTAAGACGCGGTAAAGCCCCCGGTCCCGATGGCTTCTCTATTGAGTTCTATGATCATTTTTCGAAACATCTTCTCCCACGCATGCTCGTTTTATTTAATTCGTTCATTGCAAATGGTTCTTCTCAAGTAACTTTCTAAAATGCTATGATTTGCCTCATCCCCAAAGATAACAAAGACACTTCCTTTTGTAAGAATTACCGCCCCGTTTCCCTTGTTAATACGGATTATAAGATATTTTCCAAATTACTTGCCCTGCGTATTGATCCGTTTTTACCTTAACTTATAGGTCCTGAGCAATCAGGTTTTGTTAAGGGACGTTTGTCCTCTGACAACTCTAGAGTTTTCTTTAATGTTCTTAGTAAGGCTTCTTCCCTAAACTACCCACTTGCGGCCATAACATTAGATGCCGAAAAGGCATTTGACAGGATCAGTTGGGACTTTATGTTTCATGCCCTCACTTGGATTGGCTTTTCCCCTAAATTAATCTCCCTCATCTCCCTTTTGTATTCCGGCCCTAGAGCTTCTATCTTTGCTAATGGGAACATTTCTGATTATTTCTCCCTTTCCAGGGGTGTCCGACAAGGTTGTCCCTTATCTCTCTTATTGTTTATTGTGGCATTGGAACCTTTTCTCACCAAATTACGACAGGCCGACCAAATCACTGGTTTCAACCCAGGCCCTAATCTAGTTAAATTATCTGTCTATGCAGACGACATCCTTTTCTATTGTTCCAATCCTGAGTCCACTCTTCCTGCCTTTTTACTCCAAGTTGACGCCTTCTCACAGGTTTCGAGATATCGCCTCAATTGTGGCAAATGTGAAGTTTTACCCCTTAATGTCTGTAAGCGGGACCACAGGAAGAGGCAGTAGGCGGGTCTTAGTAATCAAAGGAAAAGCTTTTATTGATGACAAAAGTTGGTCGGTGCTTTTGAGCCTGCCCGGGTGCTTCCTGGGTGACCGGCTCCTTTCAGCCCGACTCTTTGACAGGACACCCTCGGTTCGCCTTGTCTTTAAGGTCCGCCTTCGTTCTGCTCCGTCCTGCTCCGTCGTGTCGCTTTCTCATCCAGGAGTTATGCAAAGGAAGGGAGAAAAAGCGCGTTACTGTCACGGCCTTTCTCTTTTAGAATCCCATTCACCAGTGAGGGGGGGGGGAAAAGGAGTGAGGTGACTTGGGTAAAGTGCTCCCAAACTTTGGTGGACGGTACCCCCGTGAAACTGTGAGTCTTCCAAGGGCAGTAGTGACCAATCCGCACCCTTCCCCTTTTTCCCGTGTCAGCGCTCTAGCGCCTTGCCCGTTTCCCGATCCAAGCCGCTATTCGTTCACGTACCTCGTGAAGCCACGCCCCTCCAGGGGAGTGGCTGGGCGGATCGCGGTGTCGGTGGCCTCCAGGCTCCGTTCCTAGCTCCGCTGGTCCTCCGGATGCCGCTGGCAGGCTCTCGTCTCGGCGGGGCTCCGCTCGATCCGCTCTCTCCTCCTCGTAACTATGGGCGTCCTCTTCGCCGTCTCTCTCGAGTCTCCCCGACCGCCTCTCCTCTGCGGGGCTGATGTCCGAAGGGCTCTGCTCAGGCTCGGCGTGGTCGTCCTGTCGGTAGTCCGGGGGATCGTCCTGCATCCGCTGGAGTCCCTCGTTGGTCTCTGCCTCCTCCGTAGGTTCCCTGGTCTGGATCCGTCGCTGTAATCTCCAGTCCGTGGAGTCCTCGTCCCACCACTCGTCTCGGCTTCGCTCTGCTCCTCTCCTCCGACACTCCGCTCCGCCGGTGTACAGACACACCTCTTCTGGCTCACCTGCGTCTTTTCTAGGGTAGTTTGGCCACTCCCCTTCATCACCTGGAGACCAGTTAAAGGGGCCGCTGCGCAGATCCTCTTCGTCTCCACTGTAGGCTTCCTCCACTTGGTGCCAACACGGCGCTTCCAGGCTGGGCTGTGGAAACACAAAGGGGGGTCCACAGGTTACTTCGACCCCAGGGGGCGCCAGGGGCACCCCGTTACATTCCTCCCCCCCTGAACTCTTCCGTTCGGGAAGGGGATAGCGAGAAAGAAAGTCCGCCCCCACATTGTCAGTTCCACGTTTATGTACAACCGCAAAGGAGTAAGGCTGCAGGGCTAGGAACCAGCGCATCACCCTGGCGTTGTTCGCTTTATTACGGGCCATCCATTGCAGGGGGGCGTGGTCAGTATACAGGGTAAACGGTCTGCCCTCCAGGTAATAAGACAATTTATCAACCGCCCACCTTATTGCTAAACATTCCTTTTCTACCGTTGCATACTTCAGTTCTCGGGGAAACAGTTTTCGGCTAACGTATAGTATGGGGTGGTCTGTTCCTTCCCCGGATTTTTGGGAGAGGACTGCCCCTATCCCGTAATCCGAAGCGTCTGTGTGTAAAAAGAAAGGTTTTGAAAAGTCAGGGGAAGTCAAAACCGGGGAGGAAGTAATACAGGATTTCAAGCTGGAAAAAGCCTCTTCCATCTCTCTAGTGGGGTGGAGTAGCGTTTTCTCAGGGATCCGGTGTTTTAGGGTGTCCGATAGGGGGGCTGATATCTGTGAGAACATCGGAATAAACCTACGATAATAGCCTATCAATCCCAAGAATGCTCTCATGTCTTTTCTTGTTTTGGGGAACGGGGTCTCTGAAATGGCTCTGACTTTCTCGATCTGAGGTTCTATCATGCCGTGCCCTAGAACATAGCCCAGGTATTTAACTTTTTGATAGGCCTTGACATCTCCGTGTACACATCGTATGTTTACCTGGGTTTGTGAGAGGATCTGGGAGGGTAGAACCAGCCGAGCGTGTACCACGGACTGGCGACAGCCTGAGTCTAACAGGGCCTGGAGGGAGGTGCCGTTTACCCCAACACTTACCCTGAACGCCTGACCCATTTCGCTGGAGAACATCACCGCCTTGGGAAGGTATCCGACCTCCATGGGTTCTTCCTGAGGCTTCCTACGGGGGCAGAGTCTGGCGATGTGTCCCCAGGTGCCACATTCAAAACATTGTGGCCCGGTAGGCAGAAGTCCCTCGGTCCTCCAGGTTCTTGGCCTAGGGATTTCCGTAGGTTTCACTGGTTTCCTTTCGGTTTTCATCGGGATTTTGTGTTTCTCACTCTCCCAGGTTTGAGCAATCCTAGGTTGGACTCTCGAGAAGGTCGTTGCCATGTCCACGGCTTTCTCTATAGTGAGGTGGTGGTGTTGTCGTAGCCACCTCTGGGTGGCGTAGGGCAGGGCCTCTAAGAACTGTTCTAAGTAGATCCTGTCCATGATCTCTTCCCTTGTACATACGGATGGCGTTAGCCATTTGTCCGCGGCCATCTTGAGCCTCACGAACAGGGTTTTTGGGGACTCTCCTGGGGCTCCTCTCTCCTTACGGAACCGGATTCTGTAGGCCTCCTGGTCTAGGCCCAAGTGATCTAGGATGATCCTCTTTACATCAGCGTATGTAGTATCGCCCGTGGGGTTGGCCACCTGATAGGCAGCCTGGGCTTCTCCTACCAGGAGGGGTGCCAAAAAGAACGGCCACTTGGGCACGGGCCACCCACATGCCCGGGCTGCCCTTTCAAAATTGAGCAGGAAGGCGTCCGGGTCCTCTCCTGGCTGATACTTTTGGAGGGATACGCCGCTGATATGAGGGGTAGTGGCCGACGCGGTGGCTGGGTCGATAAGCACTGGATTCTCCATAGCTCTGGCGGCCACCGCATTTTTCATGGCCTCTCGGTCTGCAGCTGACGTGATGATCTGCTGTTGAATGGCCCACTCCAATCTCTCTTGTCCTTTTACCAATGACTGCACCACCTCATCCATCTTGGTGTCGCAGATGGTCAGGCTGCCCGCATTCTCCACCACTGTAAGCGGGACCACAGGAAGAGGCAGTAGGCGGGTCTTAGTAATCAAAGGAAAAGCTTTTATTGATGACAAAAGTTGGTCGGTGCTTTTGAGCCTGCCCGGGTGCTTCCTGGGTGACCGGCTCCTTTCAGCCCGACTCTTTGACAGGACACCCTCGGTTCGCCTTGTCTTTAAGGTCCGCCTTCGTTCTGCTCCGTCCTGCTCCGTCGTGTCGCTTTCTCATCCAGGAGTTATGCAAAGGAAGGGAGAAAAAGCGCGTTACTGTCACGGCCTTTCTCTTTTAGAATCCCATTCACCAGTGAGGGGGGGGGGAAAAGGAGTGAGGTGACTTGGGTAAAGTGCTCCCAAACTTTGGTGGACGGTACCCCCGTGAAACTGTGAGTCTTCCAAGGGCAGTAGTGACCAATCCGCACCCTTCCCCTTTTTCCCGTGTCAGCGCTCTAGCGCCTTGCCCGTTTCCCGATCCAAGCCGCTATTCGTTCACGTACCTCGTGAAGCCACGCCCCTCCAGGGGAGTGGCTGGGCGGATCGCGGTGTCGGTGGCCTCCAGGCTCCGTTCCTAGCTCCGCTGGTCCTCCGGATGCCGCTGGCAGGCTCTCGTCTCGGCGGGGCTCCGCTCGATCCGCTCTCTCCTCCTCGTAACTATGGGCGTCCTCTTCGCCGTCTCTCTCGAGTCTCCCCGACCGCCTCTCCTCTGCGGGGCTGATGTCCGAAGGGCTCTGCTCAGGCTCGGCGTGGTCGTCCTGTCGGTAGTCCGGGGGATCGTCCTGCATCCGCTGGAGTCCCTCGTTGGTCTCTGCCTCCTCCGTAGGTTCCCTGGTCTGGATCCGTCGCTGTAATCTCCAGTCCGTGGAGTCCTCGTCCCACCACTCGTCTCGGCTTCGCTCTGCTCCTCTCCTCCGACACTCCGCTCCGCCGGTGTACAGACACACCTCTTCTGGCTCACCTGCGTCTTTTCTAGGGTAGTTTGGCCACTCCCCTTCATCACCTGGAGACCAGTTAAAGGGGCCGCTGCGCAGATCCTCTTCGTCTCCACTGTAGGCTTCCTCCACTTGGTGCCAACACGGCGCTTCCAGGCTGGGCTGTGGAAACACAAAGGGGGGTCCACAGGTTACTTCGACCCCAGGGGGCGCCAGGGGCACCCCGTTACAATGTCTTATGCCAGCGTCATTACTTTGATCACACTGGTTTCTCTTGGCAGTCGACTAAGGTAAAATATTTAGGATTGTGGTTTTTCCCTTCTATACCAGACACTTTGAAGGCTAATTTTGAATATATTATAAAGAAATTAACTGACTCTATTACCAGATGGCATCCCCTCTTTCTTTCATGGTGGGGTCACTTGGACTCCATCAAAATGATGTTAGCTCCTATTGTCCTATACTCACTATCCATGATTCCTGTCCGCATACCTTGTTATTATTTTAAACGGTTAGATTCGCTCTTAGTGAAATTTCTCTGGAGAAATAAGCCTCCACGGATCGCCTTGTCTTCCCGTAAAAAAAGATAAACTGTCCGGAGGTCTTAAATTTCCAGACTTTAAATCATATCATTATTCTCTTATCCTCAAACAAGCTTCTCGTTGGCTTTCCACATAAATTCCCACTTATCCTCATTTTTGGTTATCTCTGGAGAAATCTCTTATTTCACCGTTTGATTTTTCGGAGACCCTTGCCTTTTCTGCCAACGTTTCTTTCTTGAAATCCCCTGTCATTGCTCATACCCGTCATCTTTTAACCCCCCCTTTTACCCTCCCTTGCTTCTTTGTCTCGCCAACCCATTTGCCATAATAAACTAATCCGCATTAAAAACCGTTCTTTTTATTGGAAATCTTGGAAATCCAGGGGTTTATCTTGGATTTCCCAACTTCTACTTTATAACGTTCCTCTATCTTTTACTGACCTTCAAACTCAATTTCTTCTCCCTGCTTCCTTTAGAAAACAATATGACCTGTTACTATCTGCTCTGAGATACCCTCCTCTTACTCTATTATTAGCCCGCTTTTGAACACCTCTCCGTCCGCTTCTCACATTTACAAATGTCTTTTAACTCCTATTGAGCGACTCAAATCGAAGACTGAATTGGCCTGGGAACGGGATTTGTCAATATCTTGGCCTGTCTCTTTATGGGACAAGCTGCGGTTAAAAATACACAAAACGTCTAGAGCTGCTAATACTACCAAACTCTTTACTTCTTATATCACCGTTTACTACTAATCCCGCAGAAACTGGCATCATTTTCCCAAGATCTTTCGCCTAAGTGTTGGTCCTGTCCTTGCCAATCTGAAGATTTACTTCATATGTTGTTCCACTGCCCCAACATTGCTTCCTTTTGGCAATTAGTTTGGTCCCGCATGCACAATATTTTTGGTTTCACACTCCCTTTCTCTCTTTCCAACGTCCTTTTGGGTTCATTGTCTCCTGATTTACCACTCTCCCCTTCTCACTATAAGTTGTTTGATATATTTTTGGCCATAGCCTTTCACTTGATTACTTCCATTTGGAAAGACTCCACCAAAGTCAGTTATTCAGCTTGGTGAAATGCTATATGTTTTCATCATAGACTTGATACCAATTATGTTACCCCCATTTCCTTAGCTGTTAAAAGAGACCTATTATGGATTCCTCTTACTACCTACCTCTCCAAGTTCTCTCCCTCTCCTCAAACTGCTATTGTTACCCACCAAAATCCATCTGATAATGTTCATAAACCGCCATGTCTTTTCTTATTTGTCTTTTTCCTTCGATTTACAAAGTTTTATACTTATTTGTTATTCGCTGTCAATTGTATACTATTTATTTAAGTTCACTATCTGCATACAATGTTTTACTTTACGAATTTGCCATAATTCACTTCCTTTTTGTTTGTTCTTTTTCCCCCATTGTTTTCCCTTTCCATGATTTAGATATAGGTGTTTATTGATTCCGTTTTATTATACCTTCTCAATTTCTATTTTTGTTTCTCATATACCTTCCATTGGTTCAGGGTATTACATTCTGTATTTTATGCTATGTTTTGGTTTCAATAAACTTGAACTTAAAAAACAAAAGAAGTGAATCCTTTGCCGGCAGCGGCGGGGGGCCTGTCGTGGTAGCGGTGAGTGAGTTGCCGAGGACCCTCTCCCTGAGTCGCAAGCCATACTGGGTTTTATATCCTGGGCCCCTCCGAATTTGACCGCACGGGGGTCATCGGACAGGGTGGAGGAGGTTTGGACCTTACATTATTCCCGCCACTGACTGGCTCTGGCTGCTCTGGTGGCCCGCTCTGCGGAAAGTGATGTCGTCTAACAAGGGCGGTAGGTCCTCGACCCAGAGGCAAATAACCAAAATTCTTGGGGCTCCAGAGCGGAGAACAAGGATGCGCCCCCCCGCTGACTCCAAAACTGCGTCCCCGTCGCAGGGAGGGAAGTCGCTTACACTAGAGGACGTCATGGAGGCGAGTCCGGTCCTCCCTAGAAACCTGAATTGACTCTGTTAATATTGAGGTGACCCTCTTGCGAGCTGACCTGCGAAAGATGGACACTAAGGTCAAAGATGTGGAGGTCAGGACTGCGGCCCTCATTGACGACCCCTCTACGCTCCAACAACAAGTCGCCCAGCTCCAGAAACAACAGAAACAGATGTCTGACTTGCTGGATGACTATGAAGGGAGGGCGCGTCGAAATAATGTCCGAATCTTGGGAGTTCCGGAGAAACTGGAGGAGCCGTCAGCGGACCTGTTCGTTGAGGAATTGGTCACAAAACATCTCAAGTTATTTTTCCATTGAACGGGCGCACAGGGTTCCAGGGGGCAGACCGAGACCGGGGGCCCCACCTCGCCCCATCATCACAAGGGCCTTCAATTTTAGAGACCGGGACGCTATCCTCCAACCCGCCGCTCTGGACCGCCTCTTCGCCTCGAAAATGCTTGCATCTCGATATTCCCGGACTTCACTATGAAGGTGCAGGCAAGAAGACGGAGTTTTCTTGAGGTCAAGAAGGCCCTGCGAACTCAAGGAATTAAATACTCCATGGTTTTCCCTGCTAAACTCCGCCTTGAGATGGATGGAAAAGCTTGGTTCTTCCTATCGCCAGAGGAAGTGTGGGACTGGCTAGAGGGCCGGCACAGAGCGGGAAGGTCTCCACGAGCCACTGAGGGGTTGGAGGACCCTCCGAGAGAGGACCAGCTGCCAGAGAGCCAAGACTTATTTACCGGAACTACTGACAATGGACAGGGATGATTTCAGCTCCTGCAGGAGCCACTTGGAAAACTGTTGACTGGTCTCCTACCGACTACCTTCTGTTTCTTATTATAACCAGGGGCGGTGGCCCTCTGTATTTCATTACTTTACTTTACTTTACTTTACTTGTAGACTTATATAGCGCAGCGAATCATCCCCGAAGGGATCTCTCGGCGCTTCGAAGAGAAGGTTATACTGGGCAATATAACTAATAAAGCCATGTCTTTACACGCTTTTTAAACAAAGTGATGTCATTAAGTGATGTTATTGCAGGCTCTGAGGTTCTGTGGTAGTTTATTCCAGTGACTGGCTGCCAGATGGGAAAAGGCTCTACCACCCATTGTAGCCTTGTGTATTCTGTGGGAACACAGGAGATTCGCATTACCAGATCGTAGTTGTCGCCCAGGCTGGTACCGACTGATTTTATCTTTGAAGTATGCCGGGCCACTATCTGCTCTTAGATATCTGCTCTTGAACACTGCCCTATTCTGCCCCGATCGGGCTGCACCGGCTGACTACCAAGTAACTGTTCTAATTTGTGAATGTTGAACGGGGTATATTTGTAGTCTTACACATGTATATTACTTACATCGGTTTTAGAATCAGGCGAGTGGCTTTAACGGCCAACCAAGTACCCCGCTTCTGGTGGGGATGGCGACAGGCACTCTGCCGAGTTGGGGTGTGGATAGTTCTAAGTCCGCGGGCAGGGAAGCAGGGAGGTGGGAATGGGGGTGGGGTGAAGGGATAAGGGGTTGTATTGTTAACGTTTTGATACTTTTCTATGTTTTCAGCGGAGTCCTCTTTCGTCGTGATTTTCTGCTTGTACATGGTTCCTTCCTGACAGATTGGCCACCTCGGTTGGCCTCCGGCCCCCCTGGGACCGGAGATACTTTTGATCCTAAGCTCCGGGGGATTCATGGGTTTCGCCGTTACGAGCGATTCCCTCCAGCCCTCACTCATATCAGCTCCATCACTCCCGCTACTATGACAGAGACTTTCTCTAAGACCCTTACTATCCTGTCCTGGAATGTCAATGGACTGGGTCACAAAATAAAAAGGAGTGTGGTCCTCCAATTTCTTCGGCGCCACTCCCCTGACATCGTCCTGCTCCAGGAGACACACCTAGTTGGTAACACATGTCAGGCACTCCAACGAGGGGGATACAAACTATTAGTTCACGCAGGGTTCTCTTCAGGATCCTGAGGCACCGGGATTCTAGTCTGCAAGACTCTTGCACTTACTCACACTCGGACTTGGGCGGACCCACTGGGCCGTTTTGCGCTAGCTGAGGCTGCCTGGGAGGGGCGCCCCCTAAATATTATCTCAGCGTATCTTCCGCCGACGCTGATCCGAGACTCCCTTAAGGAGCTCGGCGCTCAACTGCTAGGCCTTTCCCCAGGTACTCTCCTGATAGGCGACGATTTTAATGCAACGATGTGCGACGACATTGACCGTAAACCCCAACGAAGTTCCCATCGACATGGCTCAGACTTGGCAGACTTTGCACACGCCAAGGGGCTGGCTGACATTTGGCGCCTCCACCATCCAGACACGCCGTACTTCACTCACTATTCCAATGCACATAATAGTATGTCTAGGATTGATTATTTATTTTGCCCCACTGCGGATGTCGGTTGCTTCATCCGCCCGAAAGGCCTCCCCCGTGGCATATCCGACCACTCACCGCTCAGTGTAGACCTCACCTATAATCGCCAATTTACACGGGCCCCATTGTCATTAGCCCCTGGCTAATGCAAATCCCTGACATTAGGGAAGCATTGCAGAAACGCACTGAACTCTACTTCGTTGAAAATGTTGGGTCCGTAGATTCAACGGTCACGCTCTGGGAGGCGTACTTGGCCGTGATGAAGGGAGAGGCACTGGCCCTAAAGAAGTGTTACATGCGGATACATAACGAACAGGTACTTCAGGCTGAATTGGAACTCATTAACCTTGAGATGTCCCACAACGCCGCCCCTTCAGATGCTACTGCAGCTTGGCTCCGCACCCAACAATTGGTCTATAAGGCCCTGTCCCAGGAAAAGGCACAGGCGCGACTGCTCCACACGCGCCATCGGGTTTACGAGTTTGGGGACAGCGCGGGTAAAATGCTTGCCTGGCTGGAACGTCGGGATCAGGGGTCCAGATGGGTATCGTCCATAGTTAAACCGGATGGCTCCACAGTGACGGACCCTCAGGACATCGCTTAGGCCTTTGCTGGCCATCTAGAGCGAGTTTATACGGCTGGTGAGGGCTACACGTCTGAGGAGTCCAGGCAACTCCTGGACGAGATGCGTCTCCCAACTGTGTCAGACAAAGATAGACTGGCCCTAGACGCCGACATCACGGCGGAGGAACTAACCACAGCACTGTTTGCCGTTAATTCAGGCAAAGCAATGGGCCCAGATGGGGTGCCTGTTGAGTTTCTGAAGGGCATGGTCCCGGACGCTATCCCTCATCTTCGAAATATGTTTCTTAAAAGTTGGAAGAACAGGATTCTTCCGCTCGCTCAAAGGCTTGCCTCCATAGTGGTCATTCTCAAACCCACTAAACCACCCACTGACTACGGCTCCTACAGGCCTATCTCCTTGATCAGTGCGGAGGCAAAGGTCCTGGCTAAGCTACTGGCGACTCGCCTTCTCGTGGTACTCCCTTCCCTGATTCATGATGATCAATCCGGTTTTCTTCCGGGTCGCAATACAGCACTAAACCTCCGCAGGGTGTACAATGTAATGAGTCGTCGACCCACTCTACAGCAAGATGC
Source organism: Lissotriton vulgaris (assembly GCF_964263255.1). Taxonomy (NCBI): domain Eukaryota; kingdom Metazoa; phylum Chordata; class Amphibia; order Caudata; family Salamandridae; genus Lissotriton; species Lissotriton vulgaris. The sequence continues at coordinate 72,186 of NW_028245007.1, forward strand.
GGCCATTTTGTCCCTCGATGCCACGATGGCATTTGATTCGATAGAATGGCCATATCTGTTCGAGGTCCTCCACGGTTTTGGCTTTGGGTCCAGTTCATTAGCTGGGTGCGACTTCTCTATACGCACCTTTGGGGCCAAGTCCCAGTTAATACTCACACATCCAGGAGGTTTCCGCTTCATCAGGGCACCAGACAGGGCTGCCCCCTCTCCCCACTCCTGTTTGCCCTCACCCTGGAACCTCTGGCCCACTGGATCCGCACAGACGCCTCTATCAGAGGCCTGCAATGGACTGGGGACGTCACGGATAAAATTTCCCTATATGCGGACGATATATTAATATACGTGTCGTCACCTCGATCCTCTATTAAAAGCTTGTTACATGTGCTTGCCAATTTTGGGAAGTATTCAGGATATTCCATAAATTGGATTAAATCTGTGCTCTATATGCTACGTAGCCCCCAGCCCGATTGCCCAGGGCGTTTGCCATAACAGAGGCCACCGAGGGCTTCATGTATCTTGGCATCTTCGTTACGCCAGATTCCAGGGTGTTCTATGATCGCAACTTGATGGCCCCCTTGCGCAGGCTTCGCAGTGACGTTGCTTACTGGCGCTCCCTCCCACTATCGCTTCCGGGCAGAGCTGCGCTATTTAAAATGTTGGCACTCCCGCGCTTCCTCTACGTCCTGCAGAACTGCCCTTTCTTGGTTCCAGACTCCTATTTTCGTACAGTTGAGAGCGAGCATTGACTTTTGCTACGGGATGGGGGGGCCGCTAGGATTGCCCTCTGTAAACTCTTTCAGGGTTGGTATGACGGGGGCATCGCCCTCCCTAACCTCCGCCTCTATTACTGGGCCTCGCAGCTGGTTGCTGTGAACCAATGGATACACGGTTCACCCCTGAACCCGGCCTTCCTCCTAGACAGATGTCAAACTGGTCGTGAGGGTTACCTGGGGGCTCTGTATGGTAAGCCCTCTAGAGCTAGGTATGTCAAACCAATGGCACACACAGTGGCTATTTGGCACATGTTTGGGGTGGGCAAACAGATTCACTAAAGCAACGCCTTTGTGGTCTGCGCAGGGCCTGGGATCCCTCTACTTCTGTCAGGGTTTCGATAGATGGGACATGCTTGGGATCTCCGAGCTAGGAGACCATTTCCATAAGGGTAAATTGTTGACCTTTAACGACCTTCAGACTAAGTATGCCCTTGCGCCCACCGAATTTTTCCGATACCTGCAAATTAAACATGCTATTCTAGCGGCTGTCCCGGATCTGGCCAACCTTCCTATGACTTCTCCCCTAGAGGACGGGTTACTATCAGAGCCTCTCCCTGAGAAGGCCAGCTCCCTCACGTACCGTAAGCTATGTAATAATCTCCCCGATCCCTTTCAATCTCTGCGGTCAAAATGGGAGGCTGACTTGGGCCCCTTAGACGAAGGGGAGGGGCTCCATCACCAGCTGGCAGCTACACCTCAAACCAGCTGGGAGAGGCTGCTGCTTCGAACTGTCTGAGCGGATCGGCACAGTGTTCAATATGCAAAATTAGCCTGCCAGAATTTTCCACGTCCTACTATAGGAAATAATTAAGTTTTTAAAGCAAAATAACAACTCAATTACTAAAATGAAATGTTGATGCTCGCATTATGAACTTCGTGTCCCATCAGACATCGAGAGACTTTACAGACGCCCACTGGGGGCGGGACTTACCTTGAATAAATAAACCGGAAATTAAACAATAATGTGAGTACGAGTTGTGAACTTTGTGGCCCTGGAAGAAGAGGGTTTCCTCGAAACGCGTTGGCCTAAACAATACAAGGTGGACAAGGAAGGCAGGCTGCATCATATAGCCTGGTGGCAGAGCGCTGTCATGAGCCCTCCCAATGCTTCAGGGCACTTTGTTTACAGAAATTGCACACGGCAGCCCGGCCGTGGGGAGGGGCTCCATCACCAGCTGGCAGCTACACCTCAAACCAGCTGGGAGAGGCTGCTGCTTCGAACTGTCTGAGCGGATCAGCACAGTGTTCAATATGCAAAATTAGCCTGCCAGAATTTTCCTCGTCCTACTATAGGAAATAATGAAGTTTTTAAAGCAAAATAACAACTTAATTACTAAAATGAAATGTTGATGGCCTAAACAATACAAGGTGGACAAGGAAGGCAGGCTGCATCATATAGCCTGGTGGCAGAGCGCTGTCGTGAGCCCTCCCAATGCTTCAGGGCACTTTGGTTACAGATATATATATATATATATATATATATATATATATATATATATATATATATATATATATAATGTTATGCTTAACATGTCTATAGGTTACTGCATAGCTTTCATTTGTTATTTTTGTTAGATGCTTGTAGGTGTCTGTTGTTTCTGAAAGCAACAAAGATTGGTATGCAGTTCCTAAAAGGGATAGGGGTAAAGTGACTAATGTAAGAACAAGACTGATGTTCAATAACCAAAAAGGAGGAAGGGGAATTCCTCCTTTCGGATAGAATGCCCTCACACACACAGCCCGCTAGGTGTCATGCTTCATCATTGGGCGTGCTCCTCGTCAGGACGGCGGTGCAATTCACAACGGGCACCCTCAGTGGGGGCTCTTTGGCTGAGATCTTTTATCCTTGCTGTTTGGTGAGTGCGTGTGTGGGGCCCTAAAGTGTAGAAGTGTAGTGTGTGTACAGATAGTGGGTTACAACAGGGGACAGGACCACTTCTTTAATAATCCTGCCTCCTACCCTGGTTAAAAGGTGATGGCAACTAACCACAGTGATGTGGTGGGTAGTTGCACTTATGTGGTCTATATATATGGTCAACATGTTTCTTGCCTTTTAGTCCCAAGGAGTGGGATCAAGCGGCAATTCTTCAGGACCAAAAGAGAAAAGTTTTAATTAAATACACTGGTTACTGGTTCTAAGGTGCGTTGACCTATGTGTTACCAGTTCTGGAGCACCATGAGCGGTGAGCGTCCCTCGGTGCTGGAATCAATCTAGGGGTTAAATAAAAATGGAAAAACATAGTCACTGATACAGGGAGAGCATCCCGTACAAGCTAGGTCATTTTAAGCAGGTGGGGAGCAAGGCAAGGGTGCAAAAGTAAAGGCATATTACACTGGGGCCACGTGCAATATTAGTGACTCCATAGTGGGTGGCCAAGTCATGAATGTGACTAAGTAGCTTGAAATAAGTGTCTGGTATAAAAATATAAAAATATAAAAGTGCAGCAGAAATCAGACAATCATAACAGGCGCTAGTAGACAGTCTCACAGCCTTAGTTTAGTAGTGTTGGTCACTGCAAGACCATGGACAGGCCACTCACCTAAAAGAGTAACACTAATGGCCTCTTCGGTCAACAGCAGCAAAAGAGCACGTTGAAGTAACGTGTTGTTTCCTGAATGAGCAATGAGAACAGGAAACAATTAGCATGAGTGGCAGACTCCGGTGGACCCAGCGTTGCTATAGTTACATATGCGTAGCAGCGCAAACCTCTCGAGTGCCCCGTGTGGGTACCCACTACCCCGGTGCAGGCCAATAGGGCGGAGAGAGAACGCCAGCCAGGGCAGGCCACATGGTGTATCTTTGAGAGCCGTAGCTACTGGTCAAGCGACCATCGCGGCACCCCCTAGGCTGGCCTCCCCCCCCAAAAACAAAGTGACCACACAACGGTAGTGAAGCATGATAGGAGCACTCTTACTTTCCATGGACAGTGTCTCAAGAGAGGCGCGGGGTCCACGTCTATGAGACAGTCTAGAACGTTGGTGAGTCTTACCGTGGTCATCTGGTTGGAATTAATTGCAGTCCATACTCACAGAATCTCGCGCTCAGTCGGCAGAGGACCTACCCCGTGCTGCCGGTTCCGGAAGGTGACTAGAGCCTCCATTCGAGTGCAGGTAAACCATCCGGGGCAAGAGCACGCAGGGTACGTCAGTGCCAGCGCGCGTCATTAAACCATTTACAAGCACCATTTCATGTCAAACATAACTAGGGCTGCCAAGTGATGGCAAGTTAACGGGACAGCATTTCCCAGTGTTAGACTTACATTTGACAAGTGTTATCTGGAGCTGGGAGTTGATAGCAATATTTGTTTTTTAAACTTTATTTTGATCAATTAAGAACAGCACTTATAATCATAGAAATAACTCAGCTTAGACTTGTACCACAGATCAGTATGCAAACTACAGTCTGATAAGGCGTTTAACATAATATTTTCAGGCGGAAGGAAGAAAGACAACAGCGAGAAGAGTACAACGTTCCCCTCTGCATTACCATCAGTTACACCCCTCGACCCTTACTCACCCTCTATACCGCGGGTTCTCATAGAACGGCTCACGGGCCGCGAGCGGCCCGTCAAGCCTTCCTTTGCGGCCCGCAGACCTTGCAGACATCGTACCTGTGTTTAAAAAACATACAATGTATTGTCAGCAAACGCCCAGACTCTCAGAGACTCTGCTCTGTGGGGGCCGGGGGATTCCAGTGATTGTCAGAGTGGAGATGCAGGGGCGCTAAGAGGTGAAATACAACATAGCTTATTTAACATGTAAATGGTCTTTTAAAGACTTGTGAAGTACTCGGTGCGGCTGTTTGTGTGCTGGGGAAGCTGTCACAGCCCGGGCTGAGGGCTGACACACACACGGGGTGAGATGACAAAGGGAGAGAGAGGGAAGGAGAGGGAGGGAGGGAGATAGAGGTTGACAGAGGGAGGGAGACAGAGAGAGGCAGTCAGGGGGAGACAGAGGGAGGGAGAGGGATGGAGACAGAGAGTGACAGAGGGGGGGAGGGAGACAGAGGGTGACAGAGGGAGACAGACGGAGGGAGACAGACAGAGGGAGACAGACAGAGGGAGACAGAGGGTGACAGAGGGAGGGAGAGGAAGGGAGACAAAGAGAGACAGAGAGAGGCAGGCAGAGATGGAGGGAGACAGTGGGAGACAGGGAGGGAGATGTAGGGAGACAGAGGGAGGGAGAGGAGGGGGAGACAGGAGAGGCAGGCAGAGAGGGAGGCAAAGAGGGAGGGAGACAGAGGGAGGGAGAGGGAGGGAGACAGGGAGGGAGACAGAGGTCGGGAGACAGAGAGAGGCAGACAGGGGGAGACAGAGGGAGAGAGAACGGGAGGGAGACAGAGAGAGACAGAGAGAGGCAGGCAGAGGGAGGGAGGGAGAGGGAGACAGGGAGGGAGAGGGAGACAGGGAGGGAGAGGGAAACAGGGAGGGAGACAGAGGGAGGGAGAGGGAGGGAGGGAGGGGGAGGGAGGAGACAGAGGGGGAGGGAGGGATGGAGAGGGAGAGGGAGAGAGGGATGAGGGAGACAGAGGTTGACAGAGGGAGGGAGACAGAGAGAGGCAGTCAGGGGGAGACAGCGGGAGGAGACAAAGGGTGACAGAGGGAGGGAGGGAGACAAGTCAAGTCAAGTCAAAAAAATTTGTATAGCGCACTACATACCCAGAGGGTTTCAAGGCGCTAAGGAAGGGGAGGGGGATTATTTGTCAAATATCCACATTTTAAGCTGCTTTCTGAACGCTAGGTGGTTCTGGGTGAGGCGAAGGTAAGCGGGGAGTGAGTTCCATGTTTTAGCAGCCAGGTATGAGAAGGATCTGCCTCCCATGGTGGTCTTGTGGATGCGAGGTACAGTGGCGAGGGCTTGGCTGGAAGAGCGTAGTTGGCGGGAGGGGGTGTAGAAGGACAGTCGAGAGTTGAGGCAATCTGGTCCGATGTCGTAGAGTGATTTGTGTGCGTGGGTAAGCAGTCGGAAAGTGATTCTCTTATTGACGGGTAGCCAGTGGAGGTCTTTAAGGTGACCAGAGATGTGTTTGTTGCGTGGGATGTCTAATATGAGCCTGGCTGAGGCGTTTTGGATTCGTTGGAGTTTCTTTTGGAGTTTAGCGGTGGTGCCTGCGTAGAGGGTGTTTCCGTAGTCCAGTCGGCTCATGACCAGAGCGTGGGTGACTGTTTTCCTTGTTTCGGTGGGGATCCAGCGAAAAGTTTTTCTGAGCATGCGAAGAATGTTGAAGCAGGAAGAGGATACGGCGCTGACTTGTCTGTTCATTGAGAGTGAGGAATCCAGGATGACGCCAAGGTTCCGTGCGTGGTCTGTCGGGATGGGTGCTTTTCCGAGGGCTTCCGGCCACCAGGAGTCGTCCCAAGCAGAGGGGGATGTACCTAAGATGAGGACTTCTGTTTTGTCTGAGTTCAGTTTCAGACGGCTTTGTTTCATCCATTCGGCAACTTCTTTCATTCCTTCGTGTAGGTTAGTTTTGGCGGTGCTGGGGTCATTGGTGAGAGAAAGGATCAGTTGAGTGTCGTCCGCGTAAGAGATGATGTTGAGGTTGTGTTGGCGTGCGATGGCCGCGAGGGGGCTCATGTATACGTTGAATAGGGTGGGACTGAGTGAGGATCCTTGAGGTACGCCGCAGATGACTTCAGAGGCCTCGGACTTGAATGGAGGAAGGCGGACTCTCTGGGTTCTTCCGGTGAGGAACGAGGTGATCCATTCAAGTGCTTTTCCTTGAATTCCGATGTTATTGAGGCGTTGTAGAAGGGTGCTGTGGCAGACTGTATCGAATGCTGCAGAGAGGTCGAGGAGGATGAGGGCGACTGTGTCTCCATTGTCCAGTAGAGTTCGAATGTCGTCTGTTGCTGCGATGAGGGCGGTCTCAGTGCTGTGTTTTGCTCGGAAGCCAGATTGTGAGGGGTCGAGGGATTTGTTGGCTTCGAGGAAGGCGGCGAGCTGGTTGTTGACGGCTTTCTCGATGACTTTGGCCGGGAATGGGAGAAGCGAGATGGGGCGGTAATTTTTGAGTTCGGTGGGGTCCGCTGTTGGTTTTTTCAGAAGGGCGGTGAGTTCAGCGTGTTTCCAGTCTTCTGGGAAGGTAGCGGAGTTAAAGGAGCAGTTGATGACGTCTCGGAGGTGCGGTGCTATGACGGAGTCTGCTTTGTTGAAGATGTGGTGAGGGCATGGGTCTGTGGGGGATCCTGAGTGGATGGAATTCATCAGGCGGATGGTGTCCTCAGTGGAGATAGGGTTCCAGGCGTTAAGGGTGTTCACGGGGGGAAGATGGATAGCAGATGGTAGGGTGGGTTGGTTTCCGGATTGGTTGTCAAAGCTGTTGTGGATGTCTGCAATCTTGTTGTGGAAAAAAGAGGCTAGGGAGTCGCAGAGGGTTTGAGAGGGGGTGATGTCGTTGGAGTTGGCAGAGGGATTGGAAAATTCCTTGACGATGTTGAAAAGTTCCTTGCTGTTGTGGGCGTTGTTGTCAAGTCGATCCTTGAATGCTGTTTTCTTGGCTTTTCGGATCAGTTGGTGGTGAGTGCGGGTGGCGGTTTTGAAGGCGTCCTTGGTGCTGGTGGTTGGGTCTTTTTTCCAGGCCTTTTCAAGGGAACGGCAGAGTTTCTTGGACTTCTTGAGATCATCGTTGAACCATGAGGCCTTCTTGCTGCCAGGTTTACTTTGACGTTTTTTCAGTGGAGCTAAGGTGTCGGCGGTGTTGGATAACCATAGGGTGAGGTTGGCGGCGGCTTCGTTGGTGTTAGAAGAGAGGGCTGGGGAGTTTCGAAGGAGCGATGCGGAGATTTGGTCCGTGGTGATTTTGTTCCAGTTTCTTTGTAGGGTTGATTGGAGGTGGATGTTGGGTTTTGGTTTGTTGTAGGTGAAGTGAACGCAGCTGTGGTCAGTCCAGAGGAGATCCGTAGTGTGGCTGAAAGAGACATGATTGCTGGAGGTGAAGATGGGGTCGAGTGTGTGACCTGCGATGTGGGTGGGGGAAGTGACTAGTTGTTTAAGTCCGAGGTTGGCGAGGTTGTCCAAGAGGGTGGTGGTGTTGCGGTAGTGACTCTTTTCAAGGTGAAAGTTGAGGTCTCCCAGAAGGATGTAGTCTTTGGAGGGGAGGGCGTGTGGAGTGATGAAGTCCGTGATGTCTTCACTGAATTTTGCGCGGGGTCCTGGTGGTCTGTAGAGGAGGGTGCCTCTGAGTGTGGTCTTGGGGTCGATGTGGATCTGGAAGTGGAGGTGTTCGGAGTTGGCGAGGTTGGCGTCAGAGCTGGTTGAGATGCGGATTGATTTCTTATGGACGATAGCGATTCCTCCTCCTGTGTGGCAGGTACGGTCTTTGCGAGTGATCTTATAGTCTTCAGGGATGGCAATGGTGATGTCAGGTGCGGAGGAAGCATTCATCCATGTTTCCGTCAGGAAGGCGATGTCCGGAGAAATGGTGTCTAGTAGATTCCAAAGGTCAATGGCATGTCTGTGGACGGATCGGGTGTTGAGAAGGATGCATTGAAGGTGATTGGGGTCGGGGATCTGTGCTGTGGGCGTAGCTGAGATGTTGACAGTACCGATGAATTTGCAGGAGTAGCAAGAGAAAGGTCCATGGGTGTGACCGGGAGCGGCTTGGACGCAGTTGGGGGAGGGAGGGAGAGGAAGGGAGACAGAGAGAGACAGAGAGAGGCAGGCAGAGAGGGAGGGAGACATAGGAGGGATGTAGAAGGAGGCAGGGAGGGAGACAGAGGGAGGGAGACGGTGGAAGACAGGGAGAGAGACAGGGAGGGAGACATAGGGAGGGAGCCAGAGGTTGACAGAGGGACGGAGACAGGGTGATAGAGAGAGGGAGACAGGGAGGGAGACAGAGAGAGGCAGTCAGGGGGAGACAGAGGGAGGGAGACAGATGGAGGGAGACAGAGGGTGACAGAGGGAGGGAGGGAGACAGAGGATGACCGAGGGAGGGAGAGGAAGGGAGACAAAGAGAGACAAAGAAAGACAGGAAGAGGGAGGCAGAGAGGGAGGGAGACAGAGGGTCAGAGGGAGGGGGAGACAGGGAGGGAGACAGAGGGAGGGAGACAGGGAGGGAAACAGAGGGAGGGATACAGAGGGAGGGAGACAGAGGAAGGGAGAGAGACAGGGGGAGAGACAGAGGGATGGAGACAGGGAGTGAGAGGGAGGGAGACAGAGGGAGTGAGACAGAGGGAGGAGGGCAACAGAGGGAGACAGACAGAGGGAGGAGGGTGACAGAGGGACGAGGGCGACAGAGGAGGGAGGGAGACAGTGAAGAGAGACAGAGGGACGGAGACAGAGGGAGACAGAGGGACGGAGAGAGAGGGAGACAGAGAGGGAGACAGAGAGAGAGAGAGGGAGACGGAGGGAGACAGATGGAGGAGGGCAACAGAGGAACGGCGACAGTGGGAGGACGACAGAGGGTGACAGAGGGAGGGAGAGGAAGGGAGACAAAGAGAGACAGAGAGAGGCAGGCAGAGAGGGAGGCAGAGAGGGAGGGAGACAGTGGGAGACAGGGAGGGAGATGTAGGGAGACAGAGGGAGGGAGAGGAGGGGGAGACAGGAGAGGCAGGTAGAGAGGGAGGCAAAGAGGGAGGGAGGGAGAGGGAGGGAGAGGGAGGGAGACAGGGAGGGAGACAGAGGGAGGGAGACCAAAGGAGACAGAGGGAGAGGGAGGGAGGGAGACAGAGGTTGACAGAGGGAGGGAGACAGAGAGGGAGACAGAGAGAGGCAGACAGGGGGAGACAGAGGGAGAGAGAACGGGAGGGAGACAGAGAGAGGCAGGCAGAGGGAGGGAGGGAGAGGGAGACAGGGAGGGAGAGGGAGACAGGGAGGGAGAGGGAAACGGAGGGAGAGGGAAACAGGGAGGGAGACAGAGGGAGGAAGACGGAGGGAGACAGAGGGAGAGGAAGGGAATGAGAGGGATGGATAGGGAGGGAGGGAGACAGAGGTTGACAAAGGGAGGGAGACAGAGGGAGGGAGACAGAGGGTGACAGAGGGAGGGAGAGGAAGGGAGACAGAGAGAGGCAGGCAGAGAGGGAGGGAGACATAGGAGGGAGGTAGAAGGAGGCAGGGAGGGAGACAGAGGGAGGGAGACGGTGGAAGACAGGGAGAGAGACAGAGAGGGAGACATAGGGAGGGAGCCAGAGGTTGACAGAGGGACGGAGACAGGGTGATAGAGAGAGGGAGACAGGGAGGGAGACAGAGAGAGGCAGTCAGGGGGAGACAGAGGGAGGGAGACAGATGGAGGAAGACAGAGGGTGACAGAGGGAGGGAGGGAGACAGAGGATGACCGAGGGAGGGAGAGGAAGGGAGACAAAGAGAGACAAAGAAAGACAGAGAGAGGGAGGCAGAGAGGGAGGGAGACAGAGGGAGGGAGGGAGGGGGAGACAGGGAGGGAGACAGAGGGAGGGAGACAGGGAGGGAAACAGAGGGAGGGATACAGAGGGAGGGAGACAGAGGAAGGGAGAGAGACAGGGGGAGAGACAGAGCAATGGAGACAGGGAGTGAGAGGGAGGGAGACAGAGGGAGTGAGACAGAGGGAGGAGGGCAACAGAGGGAGATAGACAGAGGGAGGAGGGTGACAGAGGGACGAGGGCGACAGAGGAGGGAGGGAGACAGTGAAGAGAGACAGAGGGACGGAGACAGAGGGAGACAGAGGGGCGGAGAGAGAGGGAGACAGAGAGGGAGACAGAGAGAGAGAGGGAGACGGAGGGAGACAGATGGAGGAGGGCAACAGAGGAAGGGCGACAGAGGGAGGACGACAGAGGGAGGGCGACAGAGGGAGGGTGACAGAGGGAGGGCGACGTAAGGAGACAGAAGGAGGGAGGCAGACAGAGGGAGACAGAAGGAGGGAGACAGACAGACAGAGGGAGACAGACAAACGGAGACAGACAGAGGGAGACAGATGGAGGGAGACAGACAGAGGGAGACAGACAGAGGGAGACAGACAGAGGGAGACAGAGGGTGACAGAGGGAGGGAGAGGAAGGGAGACAAAGAGAGACAGAGAGAGGCAGGCAGAGAGGGAGGCAGAGAGGGAGGGAGACAGTGGGAGACAGGAAGGGAGATGTAGGGAGACAGAGGGAGGGAGAGGAGGGGGAGACAGGAGAGGCAGGCAGAGAGGGAGGCAAAGAGGGAGGGAGACAGATGGAGGGAGAGGGAGGGAGACAGGGAGGGAGACAGAGGGAGGGAGACCATGGGAGACAGAGGGAGAGGGAGGGAGGGAGACAGAGGTTGACAGAGGGAGGGAGACAGAGAGGGAGACAGAGAGAGGCAGACAGGGGGAGACAGAGGGAGAGAGAACGGGAGGGAGACAGAGAGAGACAGAGAGAGGTAGGCAGAAGGAGGGAGGGAGAGGGAGACAGGGAGGGAGAGGGAGACAGGGAGGGAGAGGGAAACAGGGAGGGAGACAGAGGGAGGAAGACGGAGGGAGACAGAGGGAGAGGAAGGGAATGAGAGGGAGAGATAGGGAGGGAGGGAGACAGAGGTTGACAAAGGGAGGGAGACAGAGGGAGGGAGAGTGAGGGAGACAGAGGGTGACAGAGGGAGGGAGAGAGAGGGAGACAGAGAGAGGCAGGCAGAGAGGGAGGGAGACAGAGGGAGGGAGAGGGAGAGGGAGGGATGGAGAGGGAGAGGGAGAGAGGGATGAGGGAGACAGAGGTTGACAGAGGGAGGGAGACAGAGAGAGGCAGTCAGGGGGAGACAGAGGGAGGAGACAAAGGGTGACAGAGGGAGGGAGGGAGACAGAGGGAGGGAGAGGAAGGGAGACAGAGAGAGGCAGGCAGAGAGGGAGGGAGACATAGGAGGGAGGTAGAAGGAGGCAGGGAGGGAGACAGAGGGAGGGAGACGGTGGAAGACATGGAGAGAGACAGGGAGGGAGACATAGGGAGGGAGCCAGAGGTTGACAGATGGACGGAGACAGGGTGATAGAGAGAGGGAGACAGGGAGGGAGACAGAGAGAGGCAGTCAGGGGGAGACAGAGGGAGGGAGACAGATGGAGGGAGACAGAGGGTGACAGAGGGAGGGAGGGAGACAGAGGATGACCGAGGGAGGGAGAGGAAGGGAGACAAAGAGAGACAAAGAAAGACAGAGAGAGGGAGGCAGAGAGGGAGGGAGACAGAAGGAGGGAGGGAGGGGGAGACAGGGAGGGAGAAAGAGGGAGGCAGACAGGGAGGGACAGAGGGATGGAGACAGGGAGTGAGAGGGAGGGAGACAGAGGGAGTGAGACAGAGGGAGGAGGGCAACAGAGGGAGACAGACAGAGGGAGGAGGGTGACAGAGGGACGAGGGCAACAGAGGAGGGAGGGAGACAGTGAAGAGAGACAGAGGGAGACAGAGGGACGGAGAGAGAGGGAGACAGAGAGGGAGACAGAGAGAGAGAGGGAGACGGAGGGAGACAGATGGAGGAGGGCAACAGAGGAAGGGCGACAGAGGGAGGACGACAGAGGGAGGGCGACAGAGGGAGGGCGACAGAGGGAGGGTGACAGAGGGAGGGCGACGTAAGGAGACAGAAGGAGGGAGACAGACAGAGGGAGACAGATGGAGGGAGACAGACAGACAGAGGGAGACAGACAAAGGGAGACAGACAGAGGGAGACAGATGGAGGGAGACAGACAGAGGGAGACAGACAGAGGGAGACAGATGGATGGAGACAGAAAGAGGGAGACAGACGGAGGGAGGCAGATGGAGGGAGAAGATGGATGGAGACAGAGCGAGGGAGAGAGAGGGAGACAGAGAGAGGGAGACAGAGAGAGGGAGAGGGAGAGGGGGATGGAGAGAGAGAGAGAGAGAGAGAGAGAGAGAGAGAGAGAGAGAGAGAGATGCATGCCGGGTCTGGTGGCTCAGTGGACGAAGGCGTCTGCTGCAGGGACCCGTGTTTAACCTCATGGTCACATTTTTTTTGTGCCTTAGCCCCACCCCCCTCTGACCCCGCCCCCACCGGTGCGCCCCTCAGCCACAAACCACACTGTAAATCTGGCCCCAGAGAGAAAGTTTGAGAGTACCCATGCTCTATACCATACACACCCTCCTCACACGCTTCAACTACTAGGTCCCCCTCCAATGAACTATCCCTTGGTCATGTGCATCCAGAGGATCTCCAAAATCAGTAGGGAATGAATCACTCGACCTGAGTGACCAGGGCTAGCAACTTCGTAATTAAAAGCCCTCAATCACTTTTAGCAAGGTTGTAAGGCAGTATATCTTGGTTCTCCGCCAAGTTTAAAAACATGTAAACATGTAAGCATCATCATTGGGCTGTGAAAATGAAATTTAAATTTAAAAACTTGTATATCCTTGACCAAATTTTAATAAGTCTGGAATCAAGTACTAATAAAAACAATGTGGTGCGTGTGTGGACAAATTACTTGTCCTTCGCAATGTTGGTGTCTAAAAAATAGGTCGACATGTTTCAGCCCTATATATACGCCTGGACGGTCAATGGGGCTTTCTTCAGGACCTCAAATAAAAAGTGGAGGTATCCTGTGAACCACACAAGTACCTATTGGAACAGTACTAGTTCCGTTCTGTGTGGAGAGTAAATCATTTCTAAGAGATAAATAAAATAAAATAAAGGGAGGGGGAAAGAAAATATATATAGGTTAATACATTGTTACCTATAGATTGTCATTCAGTGTGACAATCTAATGATCCAATGAGAAGTGCTCTACTTTAAAAACACTCTGTATAATAGTGTAGGGATAAGTAACTGAAAAATGGCAATTCTTTACCCTTGTCCATCGATCACAAGTCTTAGTGATGTAGTTAACACAAACATTCAATGGCCCAAGGTAAAGAGATTAGTGTCAGATTACACATATCGATGTGGCACAGTCAGGTCTGTGAGTTCAAACTCATTCGATCTTTCATTCGGAAATCTGGCGTTTCACAGTGCTGAGTAACATTATACTTTGTTAATACGGGGTCAAGTGGTTTAATCTCATTAGTATTCTATCTCGTATTTGCTAAGGAGTCATCAGCATTTATGTTAGTTCATGGTAAAATACGGCGCCTTTTCATGAATGCCTGAGTAATTGCCAAATTGTGGGTGCCCCAAAATACGCATAGTGCTGCAGAAATATGCAGGTCAAGTTAGTTTTAGGAGAAGAAAAGAAAAGTGCTGGTTAAATACGTGTAAGCTGCACGTTTGCGGTCCAGCGTTTTTAATCTATGTATCCTGCGTACCTCCCAGTCCGGTATTACTGGCTTCAACAGGGGGCCAGCGGGCACTTTATTCCTGCTAAAAAATTATAAATTCATGCAGGAAAAGGTATTAGTGAGGGAGGGGAGTTTTTCCTTATCTCCGTAATGTGGCGTTGCTTCGTCCTGCTCACACCTGCTGTAGCATGAGGTAGCATGAGGTAGCGGCGACTTGTGCTCACTCTTCCCATGGCGCCCTGGATTACGTCAGTGCTGCGGGTTGATCCTGAGGATCTATCAAGCAATTAACCATCTCCTCCCAGAGTCCCAGGCCTTGTTCTGCATTGTCATCAATTCTCACCTCACAAAGTCTACTTTCTTAGGCAAGTGCCCATTTGTGTAAATGAGCCCTATGGGATCGATATCTAGGGGCACCTGTGGAGCTCCACAATATGGCTATTCTTCTCTTCGCCAAAAGTAGTCCCAGGGTTGCAAATCTAGTCCAAACCTTTCTTAAGTCACAGTATCAGTCCTAAAAGGCATTGTTTAATTGTCACTCCCAGTTTCAGGGACATCACATTGTTGAGTGTGTCTATGACAATTGGCCAGCAATCCCTCAAATTACTACACAAGTAGGTTATAAGGGTAAAAGTCACAGCCCTCACACTGCATCGCAGACATGCCTTGGATCTTACAGTGAAAACTCTGTGCAATATCTGGGGTGTAATGTAGGTGCGGTGTTGATAATAAAAGCGGGTCATCTTAAACCTGGCATTGCTGGTCACATTCTGCACCAAGGCACACAGGTCCTAGTCCACTCACTATCTGTTTGCAACTCTGGCTGATATGCCTCCCATAAATCCTGTGCTTTACACAGTGTACTTCATTTGCCCTTCTTTAATTCAGCATACAATTGCAAGATCATACCTCTACTAGACCCTGCTTCCGGGACCAAATCCAATGTATATGACGTTCAAGTTCAAGTTCAAACATAACATTTATTTAGACCATTTAGTCTTTAAACAACAGCTCATACAATAACTTTTAAAAGAGTTTACACATTAAAAGATCTTATTTGCAACCATATGAACATCATATAATCCTTAAAACTTAATTCCTAAAAATTTTAAAACAGTAATATTTTATTTCAAATAGTGATACGCTTTTTTGCACTTAAGCCTCTAATGAATTAGGGAACTTATATACACCCTGCATATATTTCCCAATGGCTATCGCTATATCTAAGTTTTCCATATCTGCAAGAAGCTCCCATGCTTGCAAGCGTGCCTTTACATCATACTTTAAAAAAATCAGACGAAGAAATAAGTTACGTAAATTTAAACATTTTCGACAATCCAATAAAATGTGGAAAATGTTACATTTCATCCCCAACTCACACATGCATTTGCCATCGGGTTGCATTAGGCCTGATTTTATTACACTATTTGTTACAGCCGGAATTATTCCAATTCTTATCCTTAGAACTTCCACTCTTAACCATCGATTAGGTAATATATCAAGGTAGGGATAACTTATATCTTTCTCCCAGCTTTTGCTCATAAATTTGACAGAATCTTTCTTACTCAAATACTCTCGGTCTATTGCTCTTGCCAGTTCTTTTCCCTGCCATTTGAGTACGCTATTTATTACAATGATTTGTAATGTCTTCGGATCAATTTTCACCTTCAGGTGGTCACAGATGGTCTGAAGTTTGCTTCTTGTGGCTTTAGCCCATTGTAGCTCACTTACTTGGATCTCTCATACACCATTGAGATACCTTTGTGACCTCCTCACGACCCAAGCGATTCCAAAATCTAAGAAGTCTTTGTTGAACCTGTATATTCCATGCTATCATCCCTGATTCCAGTCTGATAGCTTGGATCATTACTGAGCTTGGCAGGGACAGTAAGGATTTAAGGCATTTCCCTTCCTCGTTATCCCAAGAGCTTTTACCATTGATATAGAAGATTTCTGAACCATATTATAATTGAGGGTGAATCATTGCTATATAGGCTGTCAGTAAAGGTTTACGGGCTATATCACAATAACTATGATTGAATCTTTTCAGCCCACATACTGCCAGCTGAGCTTTTATTTTCTGTGCCTCACGGGTGCACATCCCACTTCATAGTATTTGTAAACCATATTCCAAGATATTTATATTAATTTACAATATCTAGTTTAGCTTGGCCTAGATACCAATTGCACTTTGTATTCCTCTTCCCGAAGGACAACATTTTTATTTTGTCCATGTTTACTGTTAGTCTTATCGCCGTACAGTATGCACTGAAAATATTTAGCTTTCTTTGTAGACCCACTTCAGTTTGGTCCAATATTACTAGATCGTCGGCATACAGCAAACAGGCCAGATGCCTTCCGTTTATTTTTGGGCTTGCACATCTACCAAATCTCAGGGTACTAGGCAAGTCTGCTAGGAATATGGCGAACAGAAGCGAGGCCAAAACACAACCTTGCCTGAGACCATTATTTATTGCTATTTCTGGTGTTAGGCGGCCAGATGTATCTTTAATTACTTGTGCCCAATTATGACTGTGTAACTCCTGGATCACCATCAAGAGATCAGGTGGAACCTCATAGTTTCTCATGGTCTCCCACAAACACTCCCTATCTACAAGTCAAACGCTGCACGAAAGTCCACGAAACAGCAATACCACATGCCCTGCAGCTCCATGGACCTCCGCGCCACAGACCACAAAGCAAAGCAGTGGTCAATAGTAGAGTGACCTTCCTTAAAGCCTCCCTGTTCTATTGGCACAATCGACCGCCGCTCCACCCACTCCTTTAACCCCTCCCATGATCATGACGGAGCCGCTCCGTCATGAGCATCGGCTGAGCTGTGCTCATGATGGAGCGGTTCCGTCATGGCCCTGCCGCCATGCCTGCGCGGCGCGTTCTATTGAGCGGGCGGGGCATTGACGGAACCGCTCCGTCATGAGCACAGCGCAACCGCGGCTCGTGATAGAGCGGCTCTGTCACGAGCATGCGAGCGCCGCTCGGCATCCCCCGCCCCCCACCCAGCGCTGCGGCGGTATTGCCGCCGCAGCGAAGGGGTTAATCTACCAAGGATTATTTTTGAGAATACATTTTCTCTAATGTCCAATAGGTTAATTAACCTGTAATTCATTCGGTCCTTCCTATCACCCTTTTTGTGTAGTGGCCTAATTATTGACCCTCTCCAGGTTTTAGGGATACAACCCTTATTTTAGGGCTGCAACCCTGTTTTAGGGACACAACCCCTTGTTTATGACGTCTCCTGATTAGCCGGGATTCCAGATCTCCTCTACTGCCTAGGGTAACCCTGTATACTGCAAAAACTGCCCAGGCCGAAGTTGGAATTTGTGCTTTGATTCATCAGAAGTGAGAAACCTGCCACCTGAGTACAAGTCACCATGTCCCAACATTATCCCTCTACCCATCATCTGACACTGATAATGTTAGTCATCTATCAGAAAGGTCGGAGCCATTATATATTCAGGCAGCCAGCATAGGGTGGCCAGCCCAAAACTTGTTTAATCACTATCTCCTATGCATTCAAAACCGGACTAATTATAAAGGGACACTTCCCTGGCACTTGGGAACCACTCATAAGAAGTTGTGGGAGCTCGGTCCCCTCCACAGTGCCTCCCAGCAGTCTCTTTTCTCAGTTATGTCCTTCATCATGCCACAGAGATGTGTAATGCAAGAATCCTGCTATGCAATGCATTGGTAGACCAGGAAGTCCTTATAACTTTACTGTATCAGCAAACATGCCATAACAATTAAATCTTTTTCATAAAATCCATGAATGCAGGGATTTCCAGGCCACCCATAGCCCTGTCCAATTTCAAGGTTGCAAAAATAACCCTAATTCTTTAACCTTATTAGGCCAGTGTAAGACGGAGTCCCGGAGCCCCCTATCCTACGAACACTCCCACACACCTGTATCAGCTTCCTTCCCGCCAGGACTGCGGCGCCGCGACCATTTCCCCATGACAGTAACAAACATAGGCGCTACAACCATGTCCAACGGAACTCCGCCTTCCTCTCTCTTGCAGGAGCCAATCAGTGACTTTCGACCACAGGAAGGACAACCCTCTAACCCCGGAAGTTCCAACCCCGTGGCAGCGTCGGAACAGGTAAAAGCCAAGAGCTGGCAGACGACCGACGTTGGAGTATCGTGGCAGGACACTCGAACCGGAGCTGGAGACGGAGACGAGGCAACCGAAGAAGACGTGTGGACGGAGGATTGGTGGAGACCCGAGGAGGTGGCTGAAGAGCGGCCGTGACTCAGCGGAGAGTCACGGCGTACCGTGTGAGTACCGTAATTCCACCTGAGAGCTCGCTAGGTGCTCGTTGTATATACTGTATGTATAGACTATCCCCTAGCCACTTCGTCGCACTGTATATTAGTTGTATAGCACCTCACTGTGTGAAACCCCTGTCCGTCACGATTTCACTTGACTCGCTCTCACCCTACCTCCCTTCTGGATACCGCCCCCCCCCCCTCCTTCCTCACAGTCATTCCTTTCTCTCCCTCACTACCCGGTTGACGGTGGAAGCATTGTATAGAGTTACCGACCAGACTAACAGGTCCTTTCTTTGTCTCTTATTGCCCTCCGAGGTACCTCCCCGACGAAGGACCCCAGAGACGAACCTGAAGAAAGGAACCGGACAGAAGCCCTCTACCCGACCTCGGATCCCTTACCCGGACTATATGTTATGTGGCCCGTACCTTGTTGGTTACCTTGTTTTTGAATAAATAACAACATCGCCCACTATATTCGGCCTCCGCACTTGCTTTTCCAGCCTGCAGTCCGCCCACCATCACATCTGGTGTCAGAAGTGGGATCCGCTGGAAGCATGGAGGCCGTGGTGAAACAAATGGCCGAGTCCCAGGAACAATTCGGTAAACTGATGGAACAGTTCTTGAAAACCGCAGAAGATGATAGGGGTCAGCTGTACGACGTCCTCAAAGGTCAGGGTGTGGTCCACGAACAAGCTATGGGCAAACTGACTGATGCCCTGGGACAACAACGACCCCTGACCTCACTACCCTCAGTAGTCCTCCAGAAGTATGTGCCCGGAGAAGATGCCGACTAATTCTTCACCAACTTCGAGAGGTTGGCCCAAGCAGCCAATTGGCCGGTTGACCGATGGGGCCAATATTTAGGACCCCTCCTAACCGGGGACCTACAAGCTGCCTATCAACAGGCCAACGTACAGGGGACCACCCCGTATGCAGACATAAAAAAATGCATACTCGAACGTCTTGGTATAGACGACGACACGTACAGGGTCAAACAAGCAAGAGAAAAACCACAAGAGAATCCAAGGGCTCTTTCGTTTCGTATCAAAGATCTCGCCAACAGGTGGCTCAAACCTGAGGTCTCTACAAAGGAAGATATCCTGGAGAAAATATATCTCGAACAATTTTTGAATTCGCTACACCCGGCCACACAACGCTGGGTGAGACAGCACTCCCGCCTCACACTAGACACAGCCATCGACATTGCCTGTGCCTTCAGTCGTGCTCAAGAACTCCAACGGGGCAAGGAGGAACACCTGCACAGACCCCACCACGTTGCTACCCCTCGTCCTCCACGACCCCCGTTAGTTCGGAGACCAGAGCCTCCTCCTCCTTTGCAACCACCGGTCCCCTTTCGGCCACCCAACCCTGGACCCCAATGTTATTCTTGCGGGGGTTTTGGACACATAGCACGCATGTGTCCACAGAAGGAGGAGCCGATGGAGATAGGCCTCGTAAGAAACTATGTTTGTAACACTCCGGGGGCCTCTCCTCCTCCCTTCCACTGCCCCGTGTCTATTGACGGACAACAAGTCATGGCCCTTGCTGATACGGGGTGCCGTCAGAGTGTTCTCAGGCCACAAGACCTAGCCCATCCGCCTGGTATCCCTACGGGTGTTGTAGCAATTCAATGCGTCCATGGAGACACTAAACGATACCCTACGACGCAAGTGCGAGTGCAGCATAAGAATGATTCCGGAACTAACCTCACCGTGGGCCTTGTGCCGGCACTACCGGAACACGCCATATTGGGAAGCGATTACTCTGGACTGCCTTCGCTTCTTCAGGACACTACTGACTCTCTGACCCAGTGGTGGAAGGAAGCCCCTTACTCAGAGGGCCACACCTTCCCGGATGTCGAACCCAAATCTCACAAACCCAAGAGTCAGAAGCGAAGAGAGAAAAAAGACTATGCAACTGCCTATCCCGCTCTCACAGAAGACCACCCCTGGCAAACAGACCGGGAATTCCGGGCAGCCCAACAAGAAGACCCCCTCCTAAGAGAAGCATGGGGAAACGCCCTAGAGAACGAAGACCCCCTACACGTAGGTCCCTATTTTTTTAAAAAGAATGGGTTACTATACCGAAAAGGGGGGCCCCAACAGAACCCACAGCTACTAGTCCCCGCTCCATTTCATGACAAAGTCCTTTTTTTGGATCACAGTCACTTGTTAGGAGGCCATTTCGGGGATGAGAAGACTTGTCAGGCTGTCTTAGAGAAGTTTTACTGGCCGGGAGTTCACCAGAGGGTCAAGAACTATTGCCGAGAATGTACGGTCTGTCAAAGGAATAGCAGATATCGACCCCCTAGGGTACCCTTACAGCCCCTCCCTATCATTGACGTCCCGTTTAGCTGAATAGGGATGGACATCATTGGTCCCCTCTTGCCTTCCCAAAGCGGGTGTCGCTATGCGCTGGTCATAGTAGATTACGCCACTCGCTTTCCGGAAGCTGTTCCACTACGCCAACCCACAGCCCAAAATATAGCCAAAGCCCTTATTGCCATATTTTCTTGGGTGGGGTTTCCCAGGGAAATCCTGACCGATCAAGGTACCCCGTTTGTCTCTGCACTAATGAAAAATGTTTGTTCCCAACTGGGAATCAAACAAATCCGAACCTCAGCGTATCATCCCCAAACCGACGGTTTGGTGGAACGGTACAACGCCACCATCAAACAAACCCTCAAAAAACTGTTAGGTTTGGAGGCAAAACGTTGGGAAGACATGTTACCCCTGGCCCTATTCGCCATTCGGTGTAAGAAACAGAGTAGCCTGGGATATTCCCCGTACGAGCTGTTGTATGGGCGTCCTCCTCGTACCTTGCTGGACATGGCTCAGGAAGCCTGGGAAGCGGAGCCAGACCGTACCCGGCCACTCCCTGAATATATTGAAAACCTGAAGACTCACCTATCGGTGATTCGGGACATAGTCCGCCAGAACCTAGAGCAGGCCCAATCCTCACAGAAAAGACAATATGACAAGGGCACCAAAAACCGCGTCTTCGCCGTAGGTGACCTGGTCCTACTCATGATGCCGTCCTCAGACCAGAAACTCCTAGGTCAATGGCAAGGTCCCTACACCATCTTACAGCAGGTGACCCCGGTAACCTACGAAGTGGAGTTGGATCCCACTCGGGGTACAACTCAGATATATCACGTGAACCTTCTAAAAAAATGGGAAGGACTGGAGTTCTGGACTTTTTTGGTTCCGTCCAGAGGTGTCAGGGTACAACACCCGAAGACCCCGGAGTTCCACCTGCCTTGGTGCACAAATGAACAGAAACACGGGCTTCTCGATGGTGGCGTCAAAGACCAAAGGTTTATTACTGCAGGGACACAGAAATCACAGAATCTACACACGGGCAGAATCTAGGAGACTGTTCGATTTGTACAAAGTGGGTTGCTCCTTATATACTAAAAATTGTGCTCTAGGCAAATATTTCACATGTCGGTACATTCCCAAACCTTTTGTGTCTCTAAACAATAAATATTTGGCGTTACACAGGAACTGTCGATAATATCTGATACCAAACATCACGAAGAGGGGTTCCCACCAGTCCATCACAATCCCTTGTCAATATTGCATTCAAGACCCGGACCGCCTCATCGTAAAGTTCGTTACCTCCCCCTAATAAAGGCCCAGAAGGAAAAGAGTAGAGCCAGGTGCAGGAGATAGAAAAGCGGGATAAGAGATGTTTGTGGGTTGTAAATGGGCAAGGCTACCGGCTTCGGCCGCCTAATCATGATCAGGTACAATGGACACGAAGACCAGTTTGGCAGGACTGGCCTCGGGCAGAGGAGGCAGCCTTTGTCGAGTCATGCAGCTACAGCGTGATCTGGTTTAAGGTGCACGTGTCACGTAAGAGGTGAATCTCCGGCTAAGGCTACGTGTCTTTAATCAAAGTGAAGTGAATGAAATGATCAGAGGCTATTGCATATGTGAGGGCAAGGAAACACAAAATGGCGGCCACGATCTAAGATGGATGCCGTGTGTATATCAGAAATGTGTCAGTGGAAGGAGTGCTCTTGCTCGTAGCGTAGCGAAAACACTAGGATATACTAAATGGATCATTTGCGGTTCACTGATACCATTTTTATGTATTTCCGACAAACTTAAAAACACGGGTTCAAGTCGTCACGGAACCGTCACGGAACCTCAGACCCTCCTTTTGCCCTTACATAGGCAATTACTCAGTCTATGTCAGAATCTAGTTCTATACTCATCAGGTCAGTGACATGTTGTTGTATCATCATCCTTTCTCGTGTCTTTTCTCCAAACGCAGGTGGTTTTCTGAGACAAGTTGCAGCACAAAGACTACACAGAGCAGGACCACACTGGATAATCAGACAACATGAGAATAGGAATACTAGGATGACACCAATGACCATTAGAACCTTCCATCCCCACGCTGAGATCAGAGTCCAAAACCACTCCATGAAGGACCAGTTTCCCTTGTCTACATGTATGGAGTCCGAAATCTTGTGCAACTTAGAGATCGCCTCGTAAACTGTTGGAGCATTATTAGGAATAAAGACACAGCAGCTCGATTGGATCATTCTGCATACCCCACCTCGATCTGCAAGTATAACATCTAGAACCATACGGTTCTGCAATGTCATGAGCCTATCCGCCTGAAGCTCAGCTGTCAGATTGCTAAGGGCACCAGCAGTTTCGGTAATAGTAGATTCAACTACCCGTGTTAGCTGACGTATGTTTCTACTATTGGCCATAGGCCCCCAGAACGGAAGGAAGCCTTTGAAGAAGTCTCCAGCTTCCTGACCAGCGGTATCTTCCTTGCTGAAGACACCTCTCGCTACTCTTGTTCTGTGGTAATCAGGTGAAGCAGTGTATGTCGGAGGCAATAATCGAGCAATATAACATGATCCTGAGAAGTCGGCAGGCAACCATGTATAAGCTCTGTCTCGACAGATGAAGTAGGTACCCCTGGCAGTAAGGAAGGCAGGGGAAGAGTTAGCCGGAAACACATAAGTCTCTACGCACTCACTCCTCCCTAGCTGAGCTCTCGGATTTCTCCCATTACCTTGCAAACAGACCTGACCTCGGTGAGGTACGACCCAGATTGGAGTTGAGCTTTTACGCTTGCTTTCTCCTAAACTAAGGCGATACTCTGAAGTATTCCAACTTAAATATACTCGCAATTCGTCTCTAGGGTAAGATGGAGTATTATTGACGTCTTTGATCATGTCAATAATTCCCTGGACTAAAGCTTTGTTAGCAGAGTTATATTTAGTGGAACGTGGTGGACGTGGAGGATAGGTCTCAAGAGCATAAGCAAAGATGGTTTGAAGGGCCTGAAATGATCCATTGTAGCTGAAAGGCAAAACCAGATAGGGAATACCTTTATCCATAGTGTGAGGTATCAAGCCACACACCCAGCAGTCTGTCGTGTTAACTACCAGTTGGTGTTGATGCAAGAGCTGTACAAAAGTATTATTAATGAATTCTGAGCGTCGAGCTTGCTCATGTTCCGGAAACGAGTGAAAAGAGTGTATAGAAGAAACAGTAGAAATAGCAGGATCAAGGGGAGGTACTGTAGATACTGGCACAAAAATCAAATTTATGCTAAAGACAATTCCACCCACCAGTGTTGCTAAAACAATCAAAAATGTAATGGCACATTGCATCAAGAAACATTTGCTATGAAGAATTCTATTTAGTCTGTTTCTGCGAACGTAAATCACATTTTCTCGTTGCAGCGCAGGAAGTTCCATCTTCTACAATCCGCTCGCGACCACTGATGATGTGTACGTAGATGAAAATGCCTCTGTCAGCCCTGGGAGTTCCCAGTACTAACAGAAAGATCGACCTTGTGTCAGACCCCTGCAAATTCAAACTAGGCACACAGCCACGACCCTACGGCTACCCAGACGGCAAGGCAATTTATTAAAAACAATAAACAATAGCAAACTTCCTGGCTGAAAAGCAAAAAAGTCCAATGTATATAAATATCAAAATCACAATATGCAGTTGCCTGCTTTATTTGTCCTTTTTATGGCTTCTAAGGTTGTATTTCTGCTTCGCTGGTACTGTCTGATCGGAAAATAGTGTATCACTAGCAGCTGTTGCAGAGTTTACGTTCGCAGATGGCAAAGTTTCTTCTGATGCTGGAGACAAATGTTCAATGTTCAAAGTAGTCTTTTCAGGAGGAGAGTCACGTTTCAAAGTGTCAGAAATCAAATCGGCATCGCTGAAAGGGACAAATTTTGGAGTTATTTCAGATTCGGAGGCACCAATTCCCTTCTTCACCCAGTCGTCGTAGGGCAGCGGCAGTGGAACACGCTTTACGTGAGAAGCGTGGATCCAGTTCTTCCGGCCAGCAACACGTACAGCTGTCCTCGTTGCCAGTAGGATTTGGAAGGGGCCGATGTAGCGAGGCTGAAGATTCTTTGTCCTCGCGAAGTTCCGGACCACTATGAAGTCACCCGGTTTCAGTTGATGCCCTGGACTCTCCGGAGGCTTTGGTAGTGCATCAAAAACCTGTTGATGAATAAGACTTAATTTAGCAGTCAAGTCGTAAAGGTAGTCTATCAACATAGGATATTCAATGGAGCAAAATTGTTTAGGCCTTGGCACACCCCAGAC
This sequence comes from Lissotriton vulgaris, assembly GCF_964263255.1. Taxonomy (NCBI): domain Eukaryota; kingdom Metazoa; phylum Chordata; class Amphibia; order Caudata; family Salamandridae; genus Lissotriton; species Lissotriton vulgaris. The sequence goes on from NW_028245007.1 coordinate 96,986, forward strand.
ATTTGCCGGGCGGCCAAATACAATCTCATATGGAGAAAGCCCTATTCTAGAATGCACTGTTGCTCTCGTTGATAACAAGGCCAAAGGAAGTGCGTCTGGCCAAGCCAAACCTGTGGATGCTTGAATTTTGGCTATTTTAAGCTTGAGGGTGCCATTGTAACCCTCGACTAAACCAGCAGACTGGGGATGGTTCGCACTATGAAATTTTTGTTTCAATCCTAGACCAGCACACACACTCTGCATAACTTTCCCTATAAACTCACTTCCGTTATCTGACCATACAATCCGTGGCATTCCATACCTAGGAAAAAATTCTTTGAGAAGAATTTTGGCAGTTGATAAAGCAGTGTTGTCCTTTAGTGGGTATGCTTCTATCCACCTGGAAAAAGCACAAACCACCACCAGGACGTATTTTAAATTGTTGCAGCGTTCCATGTGAATGAAGTCTAACTGTATTACTTCAAAGGGGCAGGAAGGAGGAGCGAAATGACCAGCTGGAGTTGGAATTCCCTTGCCAGGATTATGCATCAAGCACACCATACAATTTTTCACCACTCTCTCTGCACACTTACTGATTCCCTCATTCTTCCAGACCGGAGCTAACATCTTACATATCCCTTTAGAACTTATGTGCGCCACTCCATGCGCCATCGTCACTACTGCAAGCACATACGCATCAGGCAACATCCAACGCTGCTGTTCTGTCAAATCGATCCAACATCCATTCGAGTCCAATTTGCCCGTACTTTCTCTCCATACGCGTTTCTCTTCCTCAGTCGCTTCTTTCTGAATCTCTTTCACACTTTCCATTGTGTCCTCACACATTCCAGACTCAGCAATCCATCTTGCAGACGTAGCAATGTACATTCTACTCATCATGTCTCTAGCTGTCTGTTTAGCGGTTTCATCAGCAAAGGCATTTCCCCGACCAACATCATCCGTGATTGCTTTATGAGCACTGCACTTCACAATCGCAACTTCAGTCGGTAAGGTTAGAGATTCTAACAAGTCGTTAACTAGCTGACCATGTTGGATCTTAGTCCCATGGGACGTAATGAAACCCCTTTCTCTCCACAACCGGCCAAAACTATGGGCCACGCCAAATGCGTACTGACTATCTGTAAACACATTCACTCTCTTTCCCTTAGCTAAAACACACGCTCTCGTAAGAGCTATTAACTCTGCAGCTTGGGCAGAATTCTGACTCACTCTTGCAGTCTCCACAATCGTCTTCAAAGTCGTTACCGCGTAGGCAGCAGTCACATCACCATTCTCCAATTTAAAACATGACCCGTCCACATACAGCGTACCATCTGGGTCGGATAGAGGAGTATCCCTCAAGTCGATACGACCTTTTGTCTCTTCCTCCGTTTTGAAATAACAGTCATGTGGCTCAGAATCACTCGACTCTTGATCAGTCGGCAACAATGTTGCTGGATTCAATACATTGCATCTTTTGATCTGAATATGACTCGCTAATAACGTCAGCTCGTAACCAGATAATCTCGCACTAGTAAGGTGTTGTGTCTTCGTTCGGTTCATGAGTGTGTCCACTGCATGAGGAACCATGACCACTAGCATATTGTTCATCACCAAACCAGCAGATTGTCGAATGGAAGCTGCAGCTGCCGCTGTAGCCCTCAAACAACTAGGCAATGCTCTAGCTACCGGATCTAATGTTGATGAGAAATACGCACAAGGGCGTTGTTTATCACCAAACTTCTGTGTCAAGACACTCAACGCGCAACCTTCTCTTTCGTGAACGTAGAGCGTGAATGGCTTACTGTAATCAGGTGTGCCCAATACAGGAGCTGAACACAAAGCTTTTCGTAATTCAGCAAAACTCTTTTGACATTCATCAGACCATGGCACCGGACTCGGAACATTTTTCCCAGTCAAAGCTACCAATGGCTTTGCTAAAAGTGAAAAATTTGGAATCCACTGCCTACAGTAGGAGGTAATACCTAGAAAGGCACGTACTTCCCTCTGTGTGCGTGGAACACTCATCTGCGTAATTGCTTTTATTCTTTCTGGGGTCAACTTCCTTCCCTCCTTTGATAAGAGGTGACCTAGGTAGGTTACTTCTTGGCAGCAATATTGCATTTTGGAAGGTGACACCTTATGATTCAAATTAGACAAATGATGCAATAGTGAAATTGTAGCTGCCTTGCAAGTTTCCTTGTCATCGGCAGCCACCAAAAGATCGTCTACGTACTGTACTAGGGCAGAGCCTGGAGGAAGGACAAAAGAATCTAGCTGACTTTTTAAAGCTTGACTGTAAATGGATGGACTTTCACAATAGCCTTGTGGAGCGCGTTTAAATCTGAAACTCCGACCTCCTAAACAGAAGCCGAAAATATCCCTACTTTCTTCAGCTATCGGAATGCTGAAAAATGCATTCTTGAGATCTATAACTGAGAACCACATAGCTGTAGCAGGAATCAATGTTAATAAGGCAGTAATGTCTGGCACTACAGGAAACTGTGGAATTACAATCTTATTAACTTCTCTAAGGTCTATGACAAACCTATAAACTGGAGGCTTTGTAGGGTCAGTTCGCTTCAGAATCGGTAAGACAGGACTGTTACAGACATTTCCTCGCGTTTCTTCAACCACATCTTTCTTAATCAAATCTTGCACAATCAATAAGAGTGCACGCTCACCTTCACTCGATATTTTATACTGGGGAATTCTTGGAAATTTTACATTCGCTTTCAAAGTTACTACATACGGTGGAATTTCTAGTAGACCTACATCATTGGGACCAGTCGCCCAAAGAGAATCAGGGAGTGAACGTAGCTCCGGCGGGAGTGCGTCCATTGACAAGTACATCGGAGAGGTGAGTCTTTTACCCAAAGTAAGCTGTACTCCTTCCGGAGAACAGTACAATGTCGCATATAGTCGTTTTAACAAATCTAAACCAAGCAGATTTTCATTACAACCTGTCGTCAAAATTAAGGGTGCTTTCAATTGACACGGTCCAACAGAAATAGACAAAGGACCAGATATCGGGTTGTACACAGGGGCGCCTGAAAAACCTACGGAAACATTTGTTGAGCCAGACAAAGGTGCGCCAGGGAGTTTCGCATGCATGATAGAACTTTTCGCGGCACCAGTATCCAACAGAAACGGTTCGACTACACCTGATGTTGCTACTGCGACATAAGGCCCACTCTGATCCACTGGAACTGATACTACTCCCTCTCTCTGTCCATGGCTGTCCTAGTACCCATTTTGTTGAAAACCCTCTTCAACTTCACAATAATCCTCAACAAGATATTGCTGAGATCTATTTTGCTGAACAGATTGTCCATTTCTCTGATCAAAGTGATTGGAAGGACGATCATTCGTTTGTGGAGGCATAGCACCTCGTCCTCGTCCTCTAGAATTCTGCGCATAACCACCACGACCTCTCTGAGCTGCTGCCGCATTATTTTGCGCTAAGATCGGACAATCATTTTTATAGTGACCCTCTTTCTTACAGTACGCGCACTGATTCCACTGATATTGAGGCCTGGTCGAATTATAATCTGTCTTTTGATACGAATTCTGTTGCATATTAGTCTGATTCGTGCGAGGCGGATACGCCTGCTGTAAAAGAACTTTAGTCTTTAAATCTTTCGTTTTCTTCTCTGATTTCTCCTTTTCCTCTTTATCCCTATTTTCATAGTACTGTGCAGTCGCAAGTATTTGCGCTGTCGTAGATACAGCCCACGCACTTTCTGAGTCTTTCAATTTATTGCATAATTCAGGTAACAAATTATGCACAAATTTATCGACAAACAATCTCTGTCCTCCTTCAGTGCTCATGTCCTGACCACTATGATCCACAAAAGTCTCTTCGAACCTCGTGAAGAAGTCGGAGACACTTTCGTCTTTCTTCTGCTTGCATGCGGATAATTTATCCCAATTAACATGCAATGCTGGCATCAGAGTCTTCATTAAATCTATTATTCTACCTGGCAGATTAGCGATCAAAGGTTCAGGTTTCGCACCACCTATTTGTTGATTATCTGCTGCAGTGATAGCTGCCCAATCACCACCTAAAGCAGCCTGATGATCCTCTCTACGAATTTTAGCCCACACTGGTTGTGGAACTACATTACCAAACAACATATCAATGTCGGCTAAGTTCATTATACAAGCCTCAACTGTCTGTGTTAATTCCTTGTAATATCCGGCTGGATTCTTACGTGGATCTGGCAAGGCCTGTTTCACTGCTAACACTTCTGCTCGCTTCCACGGAATATGTATCCATACTCTTTGGAACTGTGCTGGAGCAGCTACAACACCCGCAACTGCATCAGCTTGCACGGCTTCGCGCCAAATTGGAGGAACCTCCCTCATAGGATATTGGCGACTTAGCTTCATTTTACCTTTCTCTAAATCTCTCGGTGAACGAAGAGATGGATCAATCCTAAAACTCAAAATGAATTCCATCGCTTGCTTTATATTCTCACCCACTATCATTCCAGCAGCAAACTCTTTTTGCACTTTAATTAAATCTTCCAAATCTGATTCGACATCGTCTTCTTCTATTTCCTCACGTAACAACGAGCACATCTCATCAAAGACGTATCGTTGCGTTGGTTCTCCCCATTGCATAAATGTCTCTAACACATCTTTCGTACTATATCTTCTAACTTTTGTAATCCATCTGAGAGCTGTGGAGTCTAAAACTCCCCGTTCCTCAGTACTTGGAAGCTGACTCCGTCTCTGAACAGAGTCAGGAGTAGGAGTCTTAATCAAGGTTTTATATATAGGCGACAGCATATTAGTAACAGAATCAGTGATTCTTCGACGAACAGAAAGTGGAGTTAGTACACTCGCAGACATAGAGAACGCAGTAGAGGTAGGAATAGATGACGAAACAGTAGGAGTATCGAGGAAAATAGTTTGAGGACCAATAGGTACAGTGGTAGGTATAGGAGCGGGCAGTGCGGGAAGAGGAGGAGCTGTAGGAACATTTACATTCACCACAGGAGGTATAAGAACTTGATTCTGAGGAACAAGAACACCAGGTTGTCCAGCAACCGGCAATTGAACATTCGGGATCAGTGGAGCCGTAGCACCTTGTGCATACGGTGGAGGCGACCGTAACAGATAAGATAGCAGAGGATCGTTTTCAGAATCCTCCAGTATCTTAGCCATTTTCGATGGCAAGGCAGGATAGCACTTGTCAATCGCTAAGTTACGCTCTCTAATGGCTACATCTATGGCTTTCTCACACTCGTCAGCCTGCAACTGCTTAGTCGCTTGCTCTAGAGTTAACTCTTCTTGTTCTTTTTGCTCTTTCTTCAACCTTTTCATTTCTCTCTGTTTGGATTCTTTCCGCCAATAACGGAAGGAATCAAACATTGCCGGCCGGGCTTTCTTCCTAAACAATTTCTCTTCTAAATTGTCGAGAATCTCTTGTTCAAAACTACCATGCAGTGGCCAACTAAGGACACCATCCTTCTTACAATAGCGGACCCATATCTCATTATAAGTTATAGGACCCACACCATACTTACAATATAAATCATAAAGGGGAGTCCCAATCGGAGGAACCAGACAAGAGTCCTCTAATTGTGAGTCACTGTTGCAACTAAAACAAGACAACATTTTCCGACTTACCATTTTCAGTCCGGAACACAAAACAAACAAACACGAAACAAATTTGTGCACTTGAACCAAGAACTTAGGCCTACAAAAAAACGAACTGATGTATCGATACCCAAAACTGAACCAAATAGATTATCGTAACCAGAACAACTAGTGATAATCTTACGAAACCAAACCAAACCAAGAACCGATCAAGGATTTTTAACAATCCTCACAAAAGTAACCAGCTAGCTATCACTAAATACTTAACTGAGGCACTGAAGACGTCACCAAGGAGAAACCCGTCACGTTTCGCCGTACTAAGGACTGCACCACTTCGGGTCCAAGACAGGGCGACGGTCAAGGCAACGGCCCACTGCAGCCGTCCTGAACGGGAACCCTCGTGGAAGAGAACTTCAGGGCCACTTTTGCGATATGCCGGGATCGATGAAGTGGGGCGCCTCCCTCAGGAATCTTCACACGAAGCTTCTCGAACTCTTCAGGCTTTTGGACCGGTACCGAATGACGTCGCCCCATGTTGGGCGCCAATTGGAGTTCTGGACTTTTTTGGTTCCGTCCAGAGGTGTCAGGGTACAACACCCGAAGACCCCGGAGTTCCACCTGCCTTGGTGCACAAATGAACAGAAACACGGGCTTCTCGATGGTGGCGTCAAAGACCAAAGGTTTATTACTGCAGGGACACAGAAATCACAGAATCTACACACGGGCAGAATCTAGGAGACTGTTCGATTTGTACAAAGTGGGTTGCTCCTTATATACTAAAAATTGTGCTCTAGGCAAATATTTCACATGTCGGTACATTCCCAAACCTTTTGTGTCTCTAAACAATAAATATTTGGCGTTACACAGGAACTGTCGATAATATCTGATACCAAACATCACGAAGAGGGGTTCCCACCAGTCCATCACAATCCCTTGTCAATATTGCATTCAAGACCCGGACCGCCTCATCGTAAAGTTCGTTACCTCCCCCTAATAAAGGCCCAGAAGGAAAAGAGTAGAGCCAGGTGCAGGAGATAGAAAAGCGGGATAAGAGATGTTTGTGGGTTGTAAATGGGCAAGGCTACCGGCTTCGGCCGCCTAATCATGATCAGGTACAATGGACACGAAGACCAGTTTGGCAGGACTGGCCTCGGGCAGAGGAGGCAGCCTTTGTCGAGTCATGCAGCTACAGCGTGATCTGGTTTAAGGTGCACGTGTCACGTAAGAGGTGAATCTCCGGCTAAGGCTACGTGTCTTTAATCAAAGTGAAGTGAATGAAATGATCAGAGGCTATTGCATATGTGAGGGCAAGGAAACACAAAATGGCGGCCACGATCTAAGATGGATGCCGTGTGTATATCAGAAATGTGTCAGTGGAAGGAGTGCTCTTGCTCGTAGCGTAGCGAAAACACTAGGATATACTAAATGGATCATTTGCGGTTCACTGATACCATTTTTATGTATTTCCGACAAACTTAAAAACACGGGTTCAAGTCGTCACGGAACCGTCACGGAACCTCAGGACCCCGTCCGGTATTGTCCGGCACCAATCTCCCATCTCCAACCCCTTTTGATCCCTGCATCAATCCCGAACTTGACACCCTACAGGTCAATGAGCTCCGTGCGGCCCTAGCACCCGTAAAAGGGGTCTTCTCCTCCACACCGGGCAGAACCTCTATCATCGAACACGCAATACAGACAGAACCAGGGAAGGTAGTCCGGTTACGACCCTACAGGGTCCCTGAGGCCCGCCGGGCGGTTATAAGGCAGGAAATAGAGGAAATGCAAAAGATGTGGATAATAGAACCCTCCATAAGCGAATGGAACTCCCCTATAGTCCTTGTGCCGAAACCTGATGGCTCTGTCAGGTTCTGCATTGACTTTCGGGAGGTCAATAAGGTATCCAGCTTTGACACCTATCCATTACCCCGGGTGGATGAAATGATTGAGAGAATTGGAAAGGCGAAGTACATCTCCACCCTTGATCTCTGTAAAGGGTATTGGCAAATACCCCTCCGGGAAGAGGATAAAAAGAAAACCGCATTTTCGACCCCTGAGGGGCTATACCAGTTTATCGTCATGCCATTTGGCCTTCATGGTGCCCCTGCCACCTTTCAGCGTGCCATGAACCACGTCCTGCGACCCCACTCACAGTATGCCGGAGCCTATTTAGACGACATCGTTATCTTCAGTGATGACTGGGCTCAACATCTGGTCCATCTCTTTAACGTAGTCTCTACCTTGGGTTCCATTGGTTTTGCGATTAACCCCGCCAAACCCACCTTGGCTGCAAAAACAGTGAAATACCTGGGATATCTCTTGGGGGATGGCCTGATAAGACCCCAAGAAAGCAAGACGAAAGCTATTCAGTCCCTGCCTTTTCCCCAAACTAAAAAAGACCTCCGGGCCTTTTTAGGTCTTCTGGGTTACTATCGCCGATTTGTTCCCAATTTTTCACAGAGAGCAGCCCCCCTAACCGACATCCTCAAGAAAACAGTCAGGTCCGAGGAGATTTTAAAGAACCCCACTCCCATCTTATGGAGGGCTTTCACGGACCTGCAAAATGCTCTGACCTCCAGCCCGGTCCTGATGAGCCCGGACTATTCACTTCCCTTCATTTTACAGACTGATGCTTCCGAGCAAGGGTTGGGGGCCGTGTTGTCTCAGAGAGATGCTCAGGGGAACGAAAAACCCATTCTATATTTGAGCCGGAAGTTGTTTCCTAGAGAAAAGAACTATGTGGTAGTGGAAAAAGAAGCCTTGGCTATAAAATGGGCAGTGGAAAGTCTAAGATATTACCTGGAAGGCCGTGACTTTATCCTCTACACCGACCACGCCCCCTTGGAGTGGATGTCCCGGAACAAGGGGCACAACGACCGCGTTCTCCGGTGGTTCCTTTCCCTACAACCCTTCCATTTCAGAACTCTACACCGGAAAGGGACAGACCAAGGCAACGCAGACTATCTTTCCCGTTACCCCCATACTCCATCTCCTCCACCCCGTACAGGAAGGACAGCTAGGGGAAGGGGATGTAAGACGGAGTCCCGGAGCCCCCTATCCTACGAACACTACCACACACCTGTATCAGCTTCCTTCCCGCCAGGACTGCGGCGCCGCGACCATTTCCCCTTGACAGTAACGAACATAGGCGCTACAACCATGTCCAACGGAACTCCGCCTTCCTTTCTCTTGCAGGAGCCAATCAGTGACTTTCGACCACAGGAAGGACAACCCTCTAACCCCGGAAGTTCCAACCCCGTGGCAGCGTCGGAACAGGTAAAAGCAGAGAGCTGGCAGACGACCGACGTTGGAGTATCGTGGCAGGACACTCGAACCGGAGCTGGAGACGGAGACGAGGCAACCGAAGAAGACGTGTGGACGGAGGATTGGTGGAGACCCGAGGAGGTGACTGAAGAGCGGCCGTGACTCAGCGGAGAGTCACGGCGGACCGTGTGAGTACCGTAATTCCACCTGAGAGCTCGCTAGGTGTTCGTTGTATATACTGTATGTATAGACTATCCCCTAGCCACTTCGTCGCACTGCATATTAGTTGTATAGCACCTCACTGTGTGAAACCCCTGTCCGTCACGATTTCACTTGACTCGCTCTCACCCTACCTCCCTTCTGGATACCGCCCCCCCCCCCCTCCTTCCTCACAGTCATTCCTTTCTCTCCCTCACTACCCGGTTGACGGTGGAAGCATTGTATAGAGTTACCGACCAGACTAACAGGTCCTTTCTTTGTCTCTTATTGCCCTCCGAGGTACCTCCCCGACGAAGGACCCCAGAGACGAACCTGAAGAAAGGAACCGGACACAAGCCCTCTACCCGACCTCGGATCCCTTACCCGGACTATATGTTATGTGGCCCGTACCTTGTTGGTTACCTTGTTTTTGAATAAATAACAACATCGCCCACTATATTCGGCCTCCGCGCTTGCTTTTCCAGCCTGCAGTTCGCCCACCATCACAGCCAGTAAGATTGGAAGGTTCTTCAATTACAAAATAAATTGATTGGGGTAATATGGACAAAGATTTCTGCAACACATAAACGCACCGTGGCAAAAGCACCATTTTGCTGAGTGTAATTCTACCCATTACTGTTACTGGCAGAGTGTTCCAAAACTTTATTAATATCCGGAGGTCCTGTAGGACCCTACCCATGCAGAGATGTAGCTTCAGGGGGGTGTTTGGGGTGTTACAACCCCCTTAATAAATATATTTTGTGATAGTTGGGAATAGGAGCTTACGGTCAGGTATGGTGAGGTGTTTGTCGGATTTCACCAGGAAGTTTTACATACAAACAAAAAACACACACACACTCTCCCTCTTTCTGTTTGGAAAGACTTAAAAAAAGTTGGTTAATTCACAAAATAATGTGTTTTCTCTCACTTAACACCCCTACCAATACGCATTCCTCTTCTGTTCCACTGCCCCTTAAGCCCCTATTGTGCACCCTGCTTGTTGTATAATGTATTTTAACATTATGTGCCAGTGTGATTGTTGGGAAATCTGAAGCTCACCCCCACGCCCTAATCTTACTGATCAAGCTACACCCCTGTACCCATGTTATAGGTGTATTGATCCTTTGAGGTATGTGCTCTCTGGATACCCAAATATCTAAAAACCTGTGTTTCCTGCAGCAATTCCGTAACTGGGTGACTCATCGTGTTCTGTCTAGCCAGGAGGAAAAGCCCAGTTTTAGACTTATTAATATGGACGCCCGAGATGGCACTAAATGTATCCAGCGCTGTAACAAATGCAACACAGATAAGTGTGGTTGTGTCAGATACACAAGAGATCATCAGCTACATGGAGACAATATGCAATGTTGGAACATCTCAGCACACATAAAGGTAAGAAAAGGAGAAAAAGCAGAAGCCTCAAATGCAGCTGGACCTGCCCTAAGCACGGGACCCAACACCAAAATTCCCCAAGGTCTCCCAATAAAAATGGTACCAAACTTGTGTGGATTTTTATTGGGAGACTATGGGAAATGCTGGGTTGGTGGAAGTTTGTGGATCTATGCATCTTCCAGAACTTTCCATCACAGAAATGTGAGGTAAATGTGTTGTTTTTACAAAGTTTGAGGTTTGAAAGGGATTCTAGGTAACATAACCTGGTGAGAGCCACACAAGTCAACCCATCCTGGATTCTTCTGGCTGCCTAGTTTTCAAAAATGTATAGATTTTATATGTTTCCATAGGTGCCGACTGAGCTAGGGTCTAAATATCACAGCTAGTCACATTGCAAAAAAGGCTACATTTTTACTGGAAAAATATGATGTGTCCATGTTGCATTTTGGAAGTTTCCTGTCACAGGCACTAGGCCTACCCACATAAGTGAGGTACCATTTTTATCTGGAGACATTTTGCGAAATGCTGGGCAGGTGGAAGTTGGAAGATCCAAGCAGATACAGAATTTTTCAACACAGAAATGTGAGGAAAAACTGTTTTTTGGACAAAGTTTTAGGTTTGCAAGGGATTCTGGGTAACAGAGCCTAGTGAGAGCTACACAGGTCACCCCATCATGGATTACCCTGGGTGTCCAGTTAAAAAAAAAATATAGGTTGGCTAGGTTTCCCTAGGTGCCGGCTGAGCGAGGGTCCAAAATCTCCAGCTAGGCACATTGCAAAAAAGGGTCAGTTTTCACTTGAAAAATGTCCTGTGTCCATGTTGCATGTTGGGCCGTGTCCTGTCGCATTCACTAGGCCTACCCACACAAGTGAGGTACCATTTTTTATTAGTAGACTTAGGGGAACACAGAATAGTAGAACAAGTGTTATTGTTCTTTGCATTTTTGCCTTCCAAATGTAAGAAACTGTGTAAGGAAGAAGTCATTTTGAAAATGCAAATACCACTGCTTCAAAACTCTATATTTTGTTCCCATTTCGGAAATATATAGGTTTCTTTGGTACCTATTTGTCCGTCTTTATATTTTACCAAATTAATTGCTTTATACCCGGTACACATTGAAAGATTATTGCAAGACCCAGCTCAGTTATTGGCTCTGGGTACCTCGGATTCTTGGTGAACCTACAAGTCTTATATATCGCCACAACCAGAAGGGACTATCGGACGTAATGGTATATTGCTTTTAAAAATCTGCACAAATGGCTGTTTTTTCCAACTCAATTTCAATATTTTTTAATTTCAATTGTTACTTTCTATAGAAAAACCTTGAAGGATCTACACAAGTGACCCTTGCTGAATTTCGAATTTTGTCTACTTTTCAGAAATGTATAGCTTTCTTGGATCCAATTATTGCATTTACACCCATTTCTAACACTAACTGGAAGGAAGTTGAAAGCACAAACAATAGGAAAAACAGGTTATGTCCCAGTACAATGCCAAAAACTGTGTAGAAACCTTTGGTTTTCTGATAAAAGTCTGCCTGCTTCTGAAAGCTGGGAAGATGGTGATTTTAGCACGACAAACACTTTGTCGATACCTTTTTTTTAAACGGGAAAAAGCAGACGCTTTCTTCTGCAGCACTATTTTTTCCAATTTTTCTTAAAAAAACAAATATTAGCTGTATTTTGGCCAATTTGTCAGACCCCTCCATGGGAATCTACAAAACCTGGGTACCTTTAGAATACCCAAGTTGTTGGAAGAAAAGGATGCAAATTTGGTATGGATACTTTATGTGGACAAAAAAGTCACAGGGACCTAAGTGCAATCTACCCCAAATAGCCAAAAACTTCACGCTTTATTCTGAAAACTGTCTTTTGATGTACCTCATTTTACGAATGAAATTATATATGTGCAATACATATATATATATATATATATATATATATACATATATATATATATATATATATATATATATATATATATATATATATATATATATATATATATATATATATATTGCACAAAGAAAAACATACAGATACAGCGTCTCTGGATATCGCATTGCAAGCACCATGATCCTCCACACTACAGCTAGTTGCAACCACACACTTGCGACATTATCTCACTCCAGGCAATACATAGGCCCTGTGTGCAAAATGAGGCAACAAGTCCATCTAGCAAGCCCACCGGTCGTTCACTCCTCACCTCCACAGCTGGCAGTCCACTGACTCTAGGCTGCTCTTGACCAACAGAGCTGCTTCCCTGATCAAAAGGGAGCCAACTGCATAGTTTGCTGTCTCAATGTCCCTCCAGCATGTCATTGTCATCCTCCACTGCAACCTGGGAATTCTCTGGGTGACTCAGAGGAGCAGGCCCATCCTCAGGCCACCAAGGTAGCATCTGCAGCAGTCCAACAAAGAGCGCGGGGTGAGCAGTGTAGAGTTCAGGGCTGCTTCCTGCATTCCTCTGCAATGCGCCACTTTGAGCGCCACTGCTCTCTCTGCCACCCAACTCGTCTACTGAGGGCGGCAGTCCTTCTCTGGGTGTTCCGGCTTGGTGCTCCTCTCACCTCAGTCCAAGCCAAATTGCTCCACAGCCTCCAGACGTCCATATCTGGGATCCCAGGGGAAGTCAAGGGGTCTCCAACACTGACAGTCCAGCTCCCCCGCACCTTTTGTCATTCACTTAGCCACTCCATCCCAGGTCAGATTACAGCTATGGGTACCACGCAGTCCAAGAAGAACTCCTCCTGTGCACCTGCCATTTCCTATGTCAACCAAACGGACACCCAAGAGTGGCCTCCTCCTCTCACTGGTCAGGGGGAATTGTGGACAGCAGCAGTGGGGCATCATGGCTTCCTCTGATTTGTCACAGCGACCATCTCACAACTCCTCTCTGACATGGCAGTGACTGTCGGCAGCCAGCTACTTTGGCCTCAGAGCCAAGAGGGCACTAGAAGGGTCCCACCACTATCAGGCATTTGGGTTTGTCCAGGAAAGGTTTGTCCTGTGTAGCTGAGAATGTTGCAGGATATTAAACAGCATTTCAGGTGGACTAATTCAGTGCGTGTTGTTGGCCATCTTGTTGGTCATGATGCAGCAAGTTTTTAAAAATCATAATACATGAGACATTTATATATAGAAGACACAAAATGTTGAAAGTACACGTCGCACATGTTAGATACAGTGACACATAAAACAGAGACAAGGGTAGTATAAGCACCGTAAAAGCAGACTTTAAAACGTGAGATGAAGAAAACAGACACGTAAAGAAGTATAAATACAAATAAATGAAATTGCACTAATGATTTACTTAGGCACATATTAACATATACTGATGAAGTTTTCATGTTAAGTAAAGTGGCTTTGTGTTTTAATGCTTTCTGCCAATGCCAAAGCCACCGGTTAGAAAAGTCCGTGGAAAAACGTGTAAGCAAAGAAGTACAAGCTTGATATTTTACAACATGATAGAGACATTATATTTTAAAAAACATATGAAATTATTTTTGTAGAACCAAATTTGGAAAACGTGCATTTATATGAATAACATGAAAATTTGTGGCCGAAGGGTATTTCTAATGTTAGCTATTCCTATGTAATACAAATTTGTGAATGATTTTACCTTTTTTTCATTTGAATTGATTTAATTTCATTATTGAAGTAAAGTCAACACTCATTTCATTTAAACATGCAGTGCTTTTCTTGAAATGCTTTTCTCTAGTGCTGACATTTCCACTGATTTAATTCAATGGGTTGTTTTACTGCAAGACAAACGTTGCATATTTGTTCTGTACGTGAGTGTACCTTACCATTCCTGAATATTTCTTCAACAAGCACCATGACATGTTCCTGTGGGAATAGAATGTTGTACCTTTCTTTATTGATACTAGGCTGATGAGTACTCTCAATCTTTCATTTCTCAAGGCAAGGCAAATAATCTTGATGTTTCAAATAGCTTAGGTGGCACTATGAGGACATGGACATGTGATGTTCTTTTGAAGGTGGTGTGATCTGACCTCATTGGGATGAACTTTAAAAACCTATAAAAGAAGAAACCCTGAAGGAGGGGCAATGCCATTGATTTTTGCTCCTGACTAGAAGCTATGCCTTTCTGTTCCTGGATGCTATGCTGATCAATGTTTGAACTCTTTCTAACTTTGGACTGCCTAGTCTATGCTACAGTCGGTAACAGATGCACTGAACCTTCTTTGCCGAACCAATGGACTTGCCCTTCATGGACTCTAATCTGAACCCTACCCCATCTTCCTAGGATCTGAACTATTAGACAGCAAATGATCCTTCTGCCTTTGTGGTGGTAGGACTTTGAAATTCTGTGGCTGTTATTGATTTGAATGCCTGCTTAAATGCTTGGCAAAGTTATAAAAACTGTTATAATTTTGACTGAACTTCTTAGGAAATTGCTTGTATTTATGAATTTTGCATCTTTAATACAATAACCAAATTCAATTAAATATCTGACAGAGTCTATTATTAAGTCCTGTTGATTCTTCCAATTTGACAGTGACTAATGATTTAAATGCATTGTAGGGAGAATCAGCGACCTCTGTCTGAACACCAAGTGTTACTTCTCCGTATTTTGTACCAATCGCAGAGCTATTGGTTTGTATAATCTTTACTCGTTTCAACTTCCTTAGGAGTTTGGGTTTTCATTTTGCTATTCTTTATTTCTACAGTATGGTCTTAAGAGTGGTGTCCCTAAATCTGATTTCTAACTCATGACTCATGTCAGAAAAGCCCAAGATGGTTGTGACATGGTGTCATGAAGCTCAGAAACATGCATGCTTCAAGAGATCTAGCAGCAGTACAGATACATGTCTATTGAGTGAGCAATGTAAAGAAGCTGGACTCCTCAATTTATGCATCAGTAGTGTTTGTGTTTGAGAATATGAAGACTGCATTATCCATTCTGGTCACTGGTGAAATAGAAACTCACCTTTCTGACCTAAAGCCAATTGCGTGGACCCAGCCATCAAGATAACCCAATTTTAGGTTGATTCACCAAAAATAAAGACATAGCGGAAGTAAAAAAACTATGTCGCTCTCTTTCTGTCAGGAACTTCAGGATCTGGACTCCCTAAAGGCCACAAAACATTTTAGGAAAGCATAATAACATTCCCCAAAATCCAAAATACAGGCTTGCTATAGGCTGTCTTTGAGACAATGGCAAATAGATCACTGGTAGAGGCTCAGGAGGCAGAGGGGTGTTGTGGCAAAGTCGAGTACAGAACATCAATTCTGGCGGTATACAACGGTTACCACGCATTTTTTACAACGCGGTACCGTTACCACGCTACTTTTACCACGCAGGTCGTTACAACGAAATGCGCTGGGGGGCGCTCCAGGATAGTAAATACTTTAATTTACTATCCAACTCCTTTCCCTAGAGTCCACGGGGACTGGAGTTGGAATAGTAAATTAAATAATTTACTATCCAGTGCCCCTCCACGCAAGTCGTTGTAACGACTTGTGTGGTAAAAGTAGCGTGGTAACGGTACGCGTTGTAAAAGTACGCGTGGTACCGTCATACATCCGTTTCGGTAGAACACGTTGGATGGCTACAGTGGTTAGTGGGTTCTCCTAGTCCTGTACAACTAGTTCACACAGTGAGCATTCACAGTCTTTGTTTTTACCATCTTTGATTTCCCTCTTGTGGTTAGGGCAGCATCATCTGTTTTTCCTCAGTAGATGCCTAGCACTGCTTCCTCACCTTGTGCTCTCCTGTTATCCTCTAGATCCTCCAAGTTGCGCTACTGTTTTGGCGTACTCCGAGCTGTGGCGGATTTTTCTATTCGGTTCCTGGGTGGTATCCTGGTCATCTGGGGCTAGTTACAGTCCCTCTGATTTTGAACATTAGTAGGCCAGCGCTACTCGCACTTCTTCATATGGCATCAATATCCTATTATATGTTCTTATATTGATTATTCCTTCTTTTGTAGGGTCACAGGGCTCATCTGCCAATATTACACAGATGAAGGGTTTCTTAAAAGACTCTTTCTGCCATCACACGCTGCAGAGGTCTGCTTTCTGAGAAGTTGATGGAGCGTTTTGCCTATCTCTTTCACTTCTCCCCATACAGTCATTTTAGGAGGCTGGGGTTCAGAAAGCTCTTAGTTTGCTGAAAGTGGAAGGAACTGAATTGAAAAATGCACATCGCTGAAATCCTGACACCCTCTTTATTTTCCTGTCTCCCCCCTCGCTCTCTCTCTCCTGCTTTCTCTCTCCTCCTTCACCCCGTTCTCCCCATCCAATTTGACTACCTGATGACACTGCAGAGTATGGGAAACTCAAGCACTGGTAACTACAAAAAGTAAACCGGGCTCTTAGAACCTTGTTTACTTTCTGTTCTTATCTGAGCTCTTATGACCCCTATATCGTTTGCACTGTTTGTCAAATTTGCACGAAATTTGACAATTACCATGTTTAACGTACTCCTGTTATTTATCAATCTCTGCACATGCATCTAGGAGCAGTGATAAAATGTATTAATTTGCTATTAGCTATGGCATCCTCTGGTGAATTCATATTAAAATCAGAAACATTTAGCATGTTTAATCTTCTATGGGCATGCAAGTTTTGTGCAGACCCATTAAGGATGGCGTCAAAGATAAAAGCGAGGGCAAATTTGTTTTCATTGTGTTAATGACATTGGTGCTGTTTAATTAAGTTGCTGCAAATTTGGCAGGCTGCTTGTACATTAATCCCAATGGGGAGAGCCCAGCTTTCAATAAGGTCTAACAAGGGAGGCAAGATTAAAGGTGTGGGATGAAGTAATTCTTGATTAGCTAACACATCTGGTCTATTTTCACAGTCCTCCATGGCAATTAGCATGTTCGGCTTACACCTGATATTTTCAATATCATTGAATCCCTCAAATGGGGACAATGTTAAGGAGGTAGATAACGTAGGAATTGTTTATTGAATGTGTATGAAATTTTGCATGCATGTGTGACAGAGTTAACAAGCATTTGCAAAGCAATAGGTCTGGCCTTTGGGACCTTTTAAGTTTTTAGCTATGAAGAACATTATGCTAGGTAAAGCGATTCTGGTATTTTCTGACCTCTGCTGGTCGTTTTCGATCAAGACAGTTAATAGAGGCATTTGCTAGGAAAAAAAATAGTGCCTAAGCAAAAGCGGATAATGAGAAGCAAAGAAATTTGGATCTATTTTCTAACCTAAGTGTGTCAGTCGACTAGTTTCAGAAACAAACTTGCCCAAAGAGAAAAGTTATCAGGGTTTTCGCGATGACTTAAAGACATCCCAGCACATGTAGTTGATCCTGCTAATGCGTGTGATGACTTAATCAACTTTGTAGCAAAAAGTAGATCACAAGCTTTGAAGAGAGAAAATGAGACAGGACTATGGGGGACACTCAAGAAGCTGTCACTCATCAGCACCATAAGTATAAGGATCTGGGCCCATCCTCCACTGGTTCAAGTTCTAATCAGATTGGAGCATTGCTTAAACAACTCACCCAGGAAGACAAAGAGAGGCGCCAGAAGCAGCATTTGTGCTGATATTGTGGCAAAGCAGAATACCTCACTAAGGAATGTATGGCAAAGCCTAAACCAAGCAAGGCAGGGGCAATGACAGGAGATACTAATCAGGCGGTTCAGGAAAAACACCAACACCAGACAGTAAGCATGACCAATTTGTTGAGTACAAACCCATTTCCAGTCTCTCGTGTTAAGGCCAACATCTTGACCTATGAATATAAGTATCTGGCCATACCTGTTATCGTGGCACTGTCTGGACAACTCCAAATAGCAATATAAGTCCTCGTGGAGGTATAAGCGAAGGGGAAGAAATAGACATTGCCTATGCTAAGTCCTTAGACATACCTGTTCTTAAGAAAGAATGCCCAGAATCTGTTTGAGCCAGTAGATGGCATTGAACTATTCTCTGGGCTAATTACTTATCAAAAGAGTCCATTACCATGGGATGTGATACTGGCCATGTTGAAAGACTTACATTTGATCTCATTGACACTCCTTGTTTGGTGCCGTACTGGGTAACCTCTGGCTATGTGGATGTAATCCAAAGATTGATTGGTGATTGTAAAAAGTGACTCTTGACTCTAATCATTATTAACAGAATTGTTATGGGGTACGTCTATGTTGGGATATCCTGTTGTCTTGGGCAGTGGCAGGAAAACACTCTTGATGGTTGCCTACCACCTCAATACAGTGGTTTCCAACATGTTATCAGCAAAATAAAAGCTAATGTCTTACCCAAAACACTGGAGTTTTGACTGCTGAATAGTCCTGCAACCAACAGGCAATCATTTTATGCAGTTAGGTATATACCTTTACCGGGAAAGAAAATGTAACACAGAAACGCACTACCTGGTTGATCCTTCAAGAAAGACTGATATTATGTGCAAGAGCTTCAGCCTAATTTGTTGATGAGATCTCCTCTGCTTCTGTTCATATAGATACACTTGAATGGTACCAAGATCCATAAAACATGATTGGAGGTAGTCTGGACTTCAAAAGAACTGGTCTTGTAGGCATCTACTCCAGACCGGTGCCAGCAGGCCCTTCTTTGATGTCGTTCCACACCCCTGGCCGGACGTTTAGTAGAGCATAAACTCGTCTATCCAACCAAAGTTAGTTCTGGTGTGAAACCCAGGCTAACGATACACAAGAGTTTGTCCAGAACAGTATGATCTGTACACATAATAACACAACACATTCTAGTTCAGCTGCAATGCAACAGCCTTTTCCATGTACCCTCTTTTCCCTGCATACTATCAGTATGGGCTTTGTATCTCTTTTGCCTCCAGTTCGTGCTAGACCACCATCTTGTCCAAAGTAAATCTTCTTAAGGTACCCAGTGATACGAAATTGGCACATATTTGGAAATATTCTTATATTTGGGGATCTTTTTTGACAGGAAATACACATGGAAAAATAGGTTGTCAAATAGAGCTCTCCTGTTAGAAAAAAGTTTAGTGGGCATGTTAAAATTCATGAAGAAGTGGAGGTCAAAACCCGCCCCGGAAATATTAAGTGCATAGGCAGCTAAAGCCATCCCTAGTGCCACATAGGGGGTGGGGTATGGGGAATGGTCGATTTTGACTGCCTTCAACGTATCGAGGAAGTTTTTATTCAAAAAATGCTATCTCTGCACTGTAGCTGCTCAAACTTCATATGTCACAGTGAAATGGGTGTACCTTAGATTTCTGATATTACTCCGCCTCTGCCAATTTTATTGTGGCATTCGATATGGAGGAGGGAGACTGTAATCTTGAATAAAGCCAAATTGAGGGACTGTTTAGTTTAAAACTGGATTTTGCATACAAGATCCCATGGCTGCACTATGCTAAGGGCTCTTTAGTAGATTTGGGGTTTCGTAAATTATTTGAGGCACCACTCACTTCTGCACATATTACTAAGGCGTGGCTTAAGGGGACTTTTTCGGCAAAGTTCACCGTAGATAGAAGGGAGTTAAACAGAGATAAATCCATCATCAGATTATACCAAATGTCCCCATCCCCCCAATAAAACATGGTGTTCAATCGTATCTAGCCATTGTACAGAATTTGCAGAATTGATTTATCCTAAGGGTTCGCCTAAATTATATCGCTCTGATGCTTGGCTTTCCATTGAATGCCTATACAATAAGGGAGCTGACTCTATGCCCCTGTGATGGGATGTCAATGCAGTTGAATTTGTACATATTTTTTTTTGCCCGTTTTTATCTCACAGAGGATAGAAAAGATGAATTGTCCCGTTATTGTGCAGAATTAATTTTATATACTGTCCGCCTGCATTATTTTACATTCAACAGTTGCACGACCCTCCGGTGTGTCACTCTGTAGTGCCATTCCTCTGGGCTTCTTTGAAGAGCAGGCAATTTCGTTTGGATTGTGTGCAAGAATATGAGTTGATAACTTGAACTGTGTTCTAGAAGATGAATTGTAATACCTAGGATTACCTCTGATGGATCATGTATTTAATTTAGAACCTTTTAATAATTTTTGACACATGGGCCAAATGAAATAATTAGATGGACCCATGTGACGTTTTAATTTTATGCACTGGTACATCACCAAATTCAAGGGAAATATTATTTTGCACAATTATGTAACTTTTATGAGAAGATGAAAATGTACTAAAGACTTCGATTTTAATTCACTTTTCGAATGGTTTTTAAAGTTGTTTTGCTATTCAGTACGCTGTAATATGTATTTATGTACTTTTTATGCTACGGAAACAAAGCGAAATATCGTTTTTTAAAACACTTTTGACTTTGAATTTATCAACCATAATGGTACATTGTATTCCCCTTCTTAAGGTACCCATTGACAAGAAATTGGCACATATTTTCATTCAACACATTGTACAACCACATGGGTTTCATGCTACTATTGTGTTCTATCATACGCCTCCGTTTGTGGCAAAGTCCTGACGAGTACTTTGTGCACCTTTTGACACTGATGTCCATTTGTCCGCAGCCTATGATCCGGACAAACTTAACAGTGGAAACCAAGGGATGTAACAGATCTTATGACGGTTACTTGCCAACCGTAACACTGACTTGATAGAAGCCTTATGTCTTGCTAAGTTTGCTTGCATTGACTCAACTTTTTTGTTGTTCAGGGGATTTCACCCTTGTATTGCCTTTTTTAGGTACATCTGAAATCAATTCCATTGCAAGTACAGGGGGAGAATCGGTTGCCTTTTGTGAAACAACACCATTAGCATTTCAAGGATACTTTGGAATAAGCTAAAAAGAAATTTTCAAGAAACCAAAATTGCCGACCTGGGGAATGAGTTTGGTTAGCCACCAAGCACCTACAGTTACACGGGTCAAGAAATGTAAAGCAACACTTTTTAGGTATGTATGATAAACTCAGCGGCAGCTATGTTTTCTTAGCCTGACGATCTCCCTGTACATCCAATTTTTCATGTTTCATTGCTCTTTCCCTATATAGAACACCATCAAAATACTTTATTTGGCTCCATAGAGCCATAAAAGTTCATAATAAAAAGACATATCATTACAAAAATATAGAATATATATCACAGGTACAGACTTGTCAAAATATAAAATGCAGGAACTATTCTTTTAAAAACATATTCTTTGTTACAAAAATTCAAAATGTTAATTACAAAAAAATAAGCTCAGTTACTCAAAATTATCAACGAATTTGCAAAACACTTATTAAAAAACTTGGCATAACTTGAGAAATGTCTAAACTTCCCAGACATTGTAACTGCGCAATTGCCAGCTCATAGGATTTAACCTTGAATTTTACGCAGAGCTGGGAGCAAAAACTGTGTACTTTGAGAAATATAAAGTGGGCAAAATAAAGTGAAATGTGCTTTATGCTGTACTACCGTCACAGGGGCAAGGAGAGAGTCATGGAAACCATGTTCCTTGGGTAGGAAAAGACAACAAAAAATGAAGAGAGGTAAATTGAAATCTAGTGAATAAAAAATTATGGCGTTCTAGATACAATGCACGTGGCCCTCAACCCTAGAACCCAAATTGGCCAGGCGCATTGATTGTATCTATCAAATAGCTCTTTGACTTCATGGGGTGACCAATCGGACGAGTCAGCGGGGCTGAAGTATGTCCTGGTAGACCAAGTTCATTAAAACTTTGCTCTACTTAATGGAGCCATGGGCTATCTAGTGAGTTGTCCAAAGACAAACAGTCAGCCTGAAGGGCTCTACTGAAATGGGCCTCCGGTTTTCTCTAAATCCTAAGCCATAGCAGAAGGGGCTGGAATTTAACATGGTTTTCGATGAAGCCAAGCCCTACTTCTGCATGGCAGTAATTAGTGAGTGCTGATTGAGGGACAGCTAACAGCATTCTTATGAATGTATTTTCTATTTTCTGTAAACTGTCCCTATTTGTGTAGCCCCATACATCTGTGCCAAAGTTGCAGATAGATACGCAATTACTACCGGTTTGTGGCCAAGTCTTTTAGCAAATTGGAGTACAGCCTCAATAGACTTTTGAAACTGTGATACTCTAATGTTCTATAAAAATTTCCAATTAAAAACACGATCAAATGGAATGCCTAAATAGGTAATGTGTGGGACTTTAAACATTTCTGTTTCATCAAGCATGAATTTCCTTGTTGCGTTTGCATGGAGCCTGCTTTTCATTATAACCGACTTTGTTAGATTTGTCCTTTGCCCTAAATCAGCCATAAACATGCTAAAAACATCTGAAAATATTTGTAGGCCAATGGCTGTTCTTGTTATTAGCACTGTATCATCTGGGTACAATAGTACGGGTACTTAAAGGGAGCCGATCTTCGGTATGTCTTTTCCTCTAATACACAGGCAATCCTCAAGGCCATTCATAAATAATAGAGAGAAGAATGGGGCTAGTCCACATTCATGTCTAACTCCGACACCTGATTTAATTTATTTTGAACGGTCTCCTTCCCTACTATAATGAATTGTAGCTGTAGTATGGGCGTGAAGCCTGTGGAGACAATTAATGAATGGCCTGTTGATCCCCATTTTTTCCATAATCGGCCAGAGTTTTGGTCGGTGAACAGTATCACATGTGCACATTAAATCCATTAAGGGCGATGTACACTGCTTTCAGGTCTTTATGTATGTTTGTGAGATAAGGCATAAATCCAAACTCTGCTCCATAGTTCCAAGCCCTGGGCTTATACATGCCCATGCGACATGTATAAAGTCTGCTTGCGTGGCTCCACATTGTATACATTTATAACCCCCCCCCCCCGTCCCCCCGTAAGCCATACCTGTAGAGTTGTATCAGCCTGTAGTATGTTTGTTGCAAGAATTTAAAATGGATAATGCTCAGCTTGCAATTTGGTGTAAGCGTATTCGTAAGTGTTCAACGGAATCCCCAGTCATCTGTGGATAGGGGTATGTGTCTAGCATGGTGTTCCATATCTCTAGCGCCTGTTCAGTACGTCTGTGTTGTTCGTGCTGTGCTGTATTACAGAGTTTGGTTATCAGATGTATGCGTGTTCGCGCCGTCAATAGTACCTGTAATGTATGGATTGTTGTTTGTTCATGGGGAAATGATGGATACAGATTTTTGATTGCTATCCGCCGATGCGGATATGTAAAGAACGTTAATGGAGTGTGGGCTGTGCCTGAAGTAATGTCCTGGGAATTAATAAATTGTTCTTCATAGAACATGTCACCAAGGGTGTGTCAACCTATTTCATCCAGTATTTCTCGTGCCCTCTGCTCTTGCGTTCCAGATATTTCAGGGTGATGCAACAGTGGTGTGCTGGAGCATAAAGCAGGAGATTATAGGTGTTTTGCCCCTGTGTGCGCCATGCCGTTATGGTACTTTGAAACGGGTTTTTCGTGGAGCGAGGAATACCTGGTCTTTTTTGTGGTATGAGGGCAGCCAACATGGTTGGTTGTGCTTCGTCGGATACTATAGTGACATGGGATAGGTGATTGAGTGGGTGTAGCTAGTACTGTGCGTAGTGTACTTGAGTGCAGGGATAATACAGTTGTAAATCTGGAGCTCTGAAGCCACCTTGGGTGTATGGGCATGTGAGCTCCTTCTAGTCAATTCTTGAATGATATGTCACCCACATAAGTGTGCGCATATGCGAACGCAATTTTAGGAAGAATTTTTGTGTCAGAGTTATGGGTATGTTGAGGAATAAATACAAAAAGCGTGGCAATACAAAAAAAAATTGGATCGCTATGCGGTCTGCCAAGGACAATGGCAGCCGGATCCAGGAGCCACTTGACTTTCTAATTTAGAGAGAGCTCTCCCATAATTCTCTTGGACCATCTGTTCCGGGTCTCACTGTACCCAGATCCCCAGGTATTTAACCAGATCCGTTTGCCAGAGCAGGGGGAAGTCCAGTGGAAACTGCTGTGTACAGTGCATCAGTGGAATAACCACTGATTTAGGCCAATTTATTCTCGGACCGGAGTATCTTTCAAAGTGGTTGCATTACCTTATCAAAGGAGTTAGGCATTCTGCCGGGTTGCAGACATAGAGAGTCATGCCGTCTGCGTATAATGAAATGTCGCAGTCAGAACCACAGAGCTGCGTTTGCATTTCGTCAAGATATTTTGCACGCCAGTGGCTCAAAGGCCAATGTGAACAACAACGGGCATATGGGACAACCTTGACAGGTTCCTCTATAAATGCGCAATGGGCCCGCTGTGTTATCATTATTAGAATTCTGGTGACCGGTTCAATGTACAACAGCTGGATCCAGCGGAGATAGTTTTGCAGGAACCCCATTTTGTGTAGGACTGCGAACATAAATTCCCACTCCACTGAGTCAAGTGCTTGGGCGACGGCCAATAATGCAGATGGCAATTCGGGGTCGAGCTGATGAAATAAGGTGAATATCGTGTGTAAGTTATGAGTTGTTGAGCATGCAGGAATACATTATGATTGATCAGGTAAGACTAGGTGTTCCATCAGGGGCTATAATCTAATGGCTAGTATTTTTAATAGGATTTTGGCATCAGTATTCATAAGTGAGAGAGATCTGTAGGAATCACAATGGTTTGGGTTCTTATCTTCTGCAGTGTTATTAACCCGTTTGCTGCGGGTGTTGGCCACCGGCCGTCGCAAGCACTACCTCGGTAGTGCTGCGCACGTCCGTTGGCCGACGCGGCCCCACCCGCTTAATAGAACGCTCCGCACTGGCACAGAACGTTCGAAGTAGCAAACAGGTTAACAGAGCCTCTCAGAGAGGCGGGGGAAGCGCACCTCGTTCATAGGCTTCCCTGTACATTGTAAGCGGATGTTAGATAATAAGTCAGTAAACTACTTACAGAATTTTCCCCGCAGGCCATACGTTCTGGGGGCCTTACCGTTTGGCAGGGTCCGTATCGAATCCTTCACCTCATCTTCCTTTAAAGGCTGCATGAAGTATTCCCTTATGTTCATCTGACAGCCAGGCCAGGGCAATGTCCTCCAAGTAGTCTGCAATTTCGTCATCTGGAGTGGTCAGCTGTGCGGAGTATAAATGCGAGTAGCAGTCTGCAAATACCCCTATTATAGCCGGCGTGTTCTAGTGTTTCCTGTCTTGCGCGTCAGTTATCTGCACTATTTGCGTGGGGGTTCGGGAAGTCTGCAGTCCTGCTGCGAGTGAATGGCCTGGATGGCCCTTCTCACCATACCTTCGTACCGTATATCTACATGACAGAAACCTGACTTCGCTCTCTGCCATCTCCTGGTATGCAGTCATTTCCCTCCTAATGGTGGCCAATAGTGTGTCATCTAGTGTTTGTTCATGTTCCTTCTCCAATTCCTGAATATTTTTTTCCAAATTAGTAAGTTGTTGGCGGATGTCATGCAGTAAACCAGTTTGTTTACTGATACAGACTCATCGCAGTGTTACTTTAAAAGCCTCCCATAGCGTTTACATGCTCACCACTATGCCTGAATTGTACTAAAACTATTCTACTTTGGCCTGTCATATGTCAGCTATGAAGCCCTGGCCTAGCATTGCTGTTGTCGGGAAGAGCCATGTAAACTATTGAGGTGTATGTGTAGGCGGCTGCAGCACCAGCCGGACGGGGCTATGGTCAGACAGGGTCTTTCGCATGTGTTCTATTGTTTCTGTCCATGTATTAACCTTGCAGGTTGTCAACCAGAAGTCAATCCTGGACCATGAGTTATGGGTGGATGAGAAGTATGTGCCCTCCCGCCTGCCAGGGTGTCTCAGCCTCCAGAGATCAATTAGGTTTTGCTCCTCCATACCGTCTCTGAGTACCCTGGCTGCCTGTTTGCCATATCTGTCAGTGTTTGTCGATCTGTCCACTGTCGGGTCAATGCAAGTATTGAAGTCCCCACCCCCTACAATCGCAGCCGCAGTCAGCTCATGCAGCCGCACCCATATCTGTACACAAAAGGCCAGATCATCAGTGCTGGGGCCATAGACATTAACTAGTGTCAGGATTGTGCCACTAAAGAATCCCTGTACTATAATGTACCAGCCTTGAGCATCCGTGGTGGTGTGTAATAACATGAATGGGGTACCTTTCTTAACCATCAATAGTACGTAACAGGTGTATGCCGAATAGGAGGATGCTATGCGTGTGGACGCCCATCTAGTGCCCACATTTAGCTCTGTATGATTTACACGGTACGTCTCTTGGAGGCATGCCACTTCCACCCCATGTCGATCTAGATATGCAAGTACCTGTCTAATCTTGCACGGATTGTTTTAAGCCTGTGATGTTCGGCCTAAGTAGTGTCAGGGGTCTATAGGTTGGTGCCATTTTGTAGCTTGTCGCTGTGTCTCAATGCGTGTGAGGGAATACAATGCTCAGACTGTAGGTCTGTTGTGCCATTTCGGTCAGTGCCAATAGGAGCTACTCTCAACCCAACAAATACCCTCCCACTGCAAAACCCAGTTGTATTGGAGACATTCCCTTCCCCTAACCCGGTTTCCCCAACAACTCCTTCCCCTCTTCCATTCAACTTTAAAAGAAAGGTGTGGTGCACACATGCAGGTGGGAAAAACGGCCCTCTGGATACCCCCGCAGTGTGATATTGTGGGAGGCCGCTCACCAGTCATATTTCAGTGCGCCAGTTGCAGAGTAACCATTTGATTGTCCTTACTTGCTTCTCTTTTACAGTATTGAAACTCTAATGAGGCTCTTGATCCTTCTCAAAGTAGGGAGGCAATTGGCAGGGGTGACAGATATGTTCCTCCCAATAGTCTTTGTATAGGTTATAATTATATATTGAAACGCATCATAGTGTAAGACCAGGATTGATAATATAGTGCTAGGTTGGGTCATCTAGTTCCAACTTACGATCCTGTTCGTTTGCTTCTCCGCTGGGTGCTTGCTCTTTCCAGCTACTGGAGGAACTGCTGTAGATTTATGGGATCTCTGAAGATCTTTGACCTGCCACCTATGGTTATCTTGAGGCGGGCCGGATATAGCATAGCGTATGCAATATTCATTTCCTGGAGCTTTCTTTTCATTGGCAAAAATGTTTTTCGTGTCTCTTGGACCTATGCCATGAAGTCTGGGTAAATAGAGATCTCCATACCCTCATATCTGAGGGTTTGTAACTACCTGCAGCGACGTAATGCTGCATCCCTGTCTCTGTAGTTTAGAATCCTCGCTATGATGGGATGGGGCCTTGCCCCAGATAGCGGCTGAGGTGCAAGTGATCTGTGCGCTCATTCTACCACAAATACGTTAAAAATATTTCCTTTCCTATTAAATCAATAAGCAACTTTTCTTTAAATCGCTCTATGTGGCCAATGTTTGTAGCTTCAGCAATTCATTATTCTGAGGTTGTTACGCCTAAAGCACACCTCCAGGTCCTCTGCTTTGGCCTGTAGCGATACTGGTACATTTTCCATCTTCTTCTGGGTCTCCGCCGTTTTATTCTGCATGTCCGGTGTGTCGGACACTCTGTGTTCCACCATGTCTAATCGCTCTGTGTGTTTGTCCATTCTCTCCGACAATCTGTCTACAGGTTATGCTAGAGCGTCTATTTTCTTGTCGATGGTTGTTAGTGTGACCTGCATCGTGGTGAGGATTTGGCGCAAGTCTCCTGCAATCTCAGAGTCCTAAAATGGTCCTTCTGCACCTGGCATCTCCTGGTCCTTCCTGCACTGTGCCTGGGGCTTGCGTTGCTCGAATTTTATCTTCGACTTCAACTGTACCTTATCTGCTTTCCTCATGTCTTTATTGCATTGGCACTGTGGGGGGTGAGGTAGAGACAAGGATTTATTTCCACGCTGTTGCGCAACGACAAAGGAATCAGTAAGTGGTACCCCTTTTATAGCTCAATGAAGGCTTCAGGTAGAAAGGTAATATAGACTTATGGAGGTGAATTCAGGTGGTGTCCCAGGTGCTCCCCCACCTCTTCCTAGGTAAACAGTTGTGGTCCCAGTGCCAGATTACTTACTGTCCCGTCACCCTATCAGTTTGTGAAATCGGCAGGTCCGCTGCAATGATGTAGCTATTTAGTGGGCCCCACAGATCTATGAATGTTTACATGTATAAATGTCATTATTCCGTATAACGTTGCAGGTATTGATCTGGACTCCCACCGTTTAGGTGCAATTTGGGTCGCAGTAGTGTATGCAGGAGGCTTCCCTCCTCAGGGCCCAGCGCCATGCTCCGCAGCAGGCCGCACCCAGACTCACCGTGACAGGCCCATGCGTCTACTGTTCAGCTCTCCTGGCTTTGTGCTGGGTCTCCCCCAGGTCGGCATGAGTTCTGCTCCTCTGGGTAGCTACTGTTCTGTCACAGACGATGGGCCAGGTGCGTCTGACAGCCTTCGCAGCAGCCACCGCCTCTCGAGGTCTGCAGTAATTGATTTGTCGTCACCTCCAGAGCTCCGATTACAGCTTTGGTCCCCTGATCTTGGCGGTATGGCGCAGGATATTGAAGGATAGTGTTGGCGGCCGAAAGAGCTCACTCAAGAAGCAGCCATCTTCCAGCAAGGCAAGCTCCGCCCTTCTAAGGCAGTTCAACACTTAGAAGATTTTTTTGAGAAAAATCCACCATTCAGTCCTATGGGAAAAAACGAAGTGTTAAGTTCCAGGTGAGTAAATCAGCTTTGAAATTGGAACTTTGAGGGGTAGAACCAAGGATCCCGAAGGTTCATGTTGGCACTCAAAGTACACCACCAGAGGCACCAGGGTGGCCGGGTGCAGAGTGCAAGGTGTCAATGTAAGCCAAAGGCACTAGAGGGCACCTTGGTTAGAGACTGCTCATGGGCAGGCCACTCAGTCTCAGGAGCCAAGCTCCTAGAGTTAAGGTCAGGCAAAGGAGGTCCTAGGTTAGCACCAAGTCCACATCACCCGCAGGGCAGGAGCGGCCAGTTTCAGGGTGCTTAGGGAGTGTCGGGAGCCCAATGCAATCCAATGGAAGTTGCAGGTTTGGGATTTTGGCTGCAGGCTCAGACCAGGAAGCCTTCCTGGAGGAACCAACAGCTGGACAGGTAAGTTGGAGGGCTTGGTGATGTAGATGCACCTTAGATCCTCTTCTCCAGGGCGGAGGGTGACTGTATGCAGGGGAGCCTTTCGAGGTCGGGTTTCACCTTACCGGGTCACTAGCGGTTGATGGGGGCCTCTGTGCAGAGGCTGCAGGCGATGTTGGGGAGTCCTGGAGGGGTCAACCCACCGTGGACTCAGATTCTGGAGCGCAGGGACCGATGGGCGGCTGGGACTCAGGCCATAGGAGATAGGTGCAGTGGTGGTCCACAAGTTGAGGTTCTTCGTCCTCAGCAGGCTCAGAGTCTTTCTTTGGAGTGTCTTTTGAACAGAGTTGCTGTTCTCAGGAGATCTGGTCTTTGTTGAAGGCAGTCAGTACTCCCAGGGGTTCTGGAGGTTGCTGGCTGCAGGACAAGTCGACTTTTGGTGCAGGATCTCTGGAAACTACAGATGGGCTGGTAGGGTTGGGGTCAAGTCAGTTCTTTTCTACAGTCTCTTCTGCTGTGCGACTTCTTCCATCCTTCTTCTTAGTAAGTTGCGGGAATCTACTGTCCTGGGTTCAGGGCTGCCCCCTAAATACTGTATTTAGGGCGCGTTTTAGGGGTCTTGAGGTAGTAGCCAATGGGCTACTTACCTTAGGTTGACTACGTTTTGATGTGCTCACTCCATGTTGGGAGAGTGAGCACATTCCCTAACCCTGAATGGGGGATGCCATCTTTTTCGATCCACGTGTAGACGTGTTTACATGCGCTGCAGAAGCTTTTATGGCTGCATGATTAAACCAACGAGCGGGCTCTATTCGCCTACGAGGCTCACATGTGTGAAGTTCCGCCCCACATTTTTCGAATTCATTCTCAACCATATTATTGGTCAGTAAGGATTTTTTGGCCCGCCTATAAAGAGCCCATTGCAGGTCGTCTCGGTTCTCATCTCTTTTCGTTGAACCCTCCTGGAGCCAGCACTATCGAGACGGAACGCCACGCACATCATTAATCTCATCATCTAAGGTAAATCATGCGAATTAGTGGACATTTTATGTATAGCCCTCTCCCTGCTTTACCCAGATTAACTTTATGGGAACTATGTAACTAATGGACCACCGTTGGTCTTTTACAGGAAAATACCACCGATTAAAGCTAAAACGGTTGCATTCCAGTCTCAACATGTAAGACTCTGCGGCAATTATCAAGCCACTCAAATCTATCTAGGACTCAGGTAATAACCTTGAAGCCCTTAAATTTGATCCTAAGTGGTACGCTAGGGGATAATACGCTATTAACTTTTATATCAATACATACATCTGTTTATAGATAACGGCATTTGATCGCCTGAAGTCCACTTGCTACGGTAACCTTTTAAGCTGGCTCCACGATCGATCGGGGACCGCCTTGCGTAAGCTACATAAGCTGTCTGGCATCTCTGCAGTTACTTGTCTCTTTACAGCAAATCATCACTCGGGTTTCTATAACATATTCCTTCGCATGTTTATCATACTTTATATAGGAGTAGTATCCGTTGCCACAGTTTATACAGAAACCATAATATAGGGTTTTTTGACCCCACCTGGAGTCCAAGGACGTACTCCGTGAAATTGAACTTCCCAAGTAAGTGACTTGTTTTTATTTATTTAATCAACCCTTAAATGCCGTACTAGCACTAGCAACTTATTTAGAACAAGTGCCGACCACTAGTATCACTCAAACGAAAACCGTTCTCTAAATCCAACTGAAAGATACTTTATTAAATCGAATTCTAATACCTTCAGTAAAAGGGTTGCATGAGAGCCTTTGCCCCAAGAGGTAAGCAATGCTGTTTAATTTTTAGCAATGTTTCTAGTTCAAGCGATAACTGTCAACCCTCCCTAAATAGAAAGCGGTTCGTTTTCGGCGAATCGAACGGCTCTATTTGAGCCATTGTTATCACAGGCCATCAGTCACTCCTTCGTTATGAAATCTATACCGAACCTCACTCTCTCTCTTTTCTCTCTTATTAGTTTAACATCAATAGGTACCCACCAGTCCAGCAGTTCTTTATTGTTATCGATCTTCTAGGCAGTATTTCCTTCAGTCATACCTACAAATATGTTTTTCTTTTCTACAGACAAAACCTTCATGTTTTCACATTTGAGTCTGCCTTATTTATTGTGATACCTCGACTGAGCTGAAACCACAGTATATCACCAACTCTCACCTGTATTTGGT
This sequence comes from Lissotriton vulgaris, assembly GCF_964263255.1. NCBI lineage: Eukaryota > Metazoa > Chordata > Amphibia > Caudata > Salamandridae > Lissotriton > Lissotriton vulgaris. Next base: position 128,542 of record NW_028245007.1, read on the forward strand.
AAGAAAGGTTTTGACTTAGTAATACCCATAAATGGTGGAAGCAATCTGTTAAGCCATAGTTGTATCCATGGACCAGAACTGTCATGTTGATTTCCTCATTGGCCCATATACACATTTAGACACAAACTAGTCAATTACATCAGGATTTTTTAACCATGACTCTGCTGTAAATATGTGTACATAACTATATATTTTTGTATTTTTCTACTATGTATGTATATAGATGTATATATTCTTGTAAGTAATTTGTTTCCTTCCCTCATTCCCCTAAACTAATTTATGTGTGAAGCTATATAGCATCAAGTGAAATGTTTATCAAAAAGACGACTTCATACTGTAATGCATCAGGTTACGTATGTTGCAAGTGTATGTATATAGTACATTGGTCTCATTTGAAATACCCGTATGTATCATTTTGGTTTATAATTGACAGGCACTCCTACAGTGTAATTGATATTATGCGTTTTGTAGAGTAGTGGACGGCTACCTGATGAAGGCATGTTTGCCGAAACGCGCGTTGTAGACATCTGCCGCACTGCCTGAGTCAACGTTTCTCGTCGATTTGTATATATTTATGTCTGTGTATGAATTGATTCATATGTAATAATTAATCGGATTCCAAAAACACAATCAAATCATTGTTTGATCCACTTTAATATCAATTCTTAAAATATATATATTTTTTTAAACTTGAAAAAAAGAAAAAAGAAATTGTTTTGAAATAAATAAATAAATATACTGATCAATATATGTGTTTTCTGTTTATCATGCTATGTTAGAGTATCTGTTCGATATATGTCTATATCTAAGACATTTAAGGGTATTTGGTTAGGAACAAATTCGTCAAAGAACATTTTCTAGCTATAACTTTCTCTCACTGGGGGATGCCATCCATCAGCAAGATGGCAGGCACTGAGGAGTGGGCTTCACCTCGCCTCCCCTACCTGAGGGCTTGAGTTGGCAGAGGTGAGCACACCTCCTGGGCTTGCTATTTTTTTTTGCCTGTCTTCTCACCGAAAGTGGGGGAAAAGACAGGAAGGGGGCCTCCTCCTGCTTGCAGGAGGGGTGGGAGTCGAGTGCAAAGGCGACAGGGCCTTTGAAGATTCTCAGCCCTTCCTGACCTGGTGGAGGAATTAGGACCTCCGCCCAGGAAATGCTTTGTTTCTGGACCCAGAGGGCGAGAGCTCTCACCTCAGGGGTCCAGAAACCTGTCTGGTGGTGGCAGGCTGGTGTTTACCAGTCAGGGAACCCACCAGAGGCTGGTTTGGTTATGGGTTCTCCTCTAGAAGGGACCCCTGAGTGCAAGGGTTAATAAATCTGACACTGGAACCAGTGCACGTTTATGAGACTGAGATGTTTGATACCAAACATCACAGGATTCAGTAAAGCCATTATGGTGCTGTAAAACTCATAATGACAAGTTTCCAAACCATATACAGTTATATGGCTTTACTGCACCTATAATATCTAAGAATGGCCTTAGATATTATATGGGCCTATCTGCTCATGCCGATAGGTCCTCACATGAGTATAGTGCACCCTGTCTTAAGGGTGACTTACCTATGTCTAACACAGTGACTGGAAGGCATGGCACACAGTGATGTGTGCCATGTTGACCCTTCACTTTTAGCTGCACTAAAACACACAGGCTGCAATGGCAGTGGTTCATGTTTGTGGTGAGAGGCCTCTGAGGGTTGCATAATACATGCTGTAGCCCTCAGAGGCCTTTCTCTGGCTACCAGGCCTTTGGCACCATAGGTACCCTTACAAGTGACTTACAGGTAGGCCAGAGTTGTGCCAATTCTGGGAACAATGGTACAGGTTAGGGATAGAACACAGGCTCTGGGAACCTGATTGGCAGGAAACTAGCGCACACTCAGTCAAAGTGCATCAGAAATCTGGCAAAAAGTAGGAGAGGTTACTGAAACAGAAAAACATGTCCTACAGATGTGGAAAATATGAAAATGCATAGTCACCATAAAAATGAGAGTCACAGCCATGTGCAGAAACAAAAGAAAACAAGGGAATATTGTAAAGGGAACAAGCAATGGTTGGAGGACAAATCCCTGTAGAATGCCAAAGTGAACAGGATTGGGAGAAGAAAGAGAACTCTTCCAAGAACCTGAATATGGTCACCTGGGAGGTAAGAAGAAAGCAAGTATAGAACAGAACCCTTTGTGCTAAAGGAGAGAGAAGATAGAAGAATTGAATTGGTTGTGTTGAAAATCAGTTGAAAGATCAAGGGGAATTAAGGCAGAAGATAGTTTGTTGTGACAAGAGTGAAGAAGCAAATTAGAAACATAGTTTAAGCAGAGTAAACGGATGAAAAGTAGATTGACGTCAGATTCCAAAACCATGTGTGCCAGTTCCAAAGGAAGTAATGCTCTTTTCGGTTTCATACCATCCCTACCAATGACAACATACAATACAATATGAATGAAAATGGAAAACGTGGGGTAAGGGGAATGCATAAGAAAAAAAACTGAGAGACAGAACTCCACACTCTGCCCTGTTACTTCTGTAGTCAAGGTGGTCTGCTAGGTTGTAGTGGATATCTACAAAATAAAGAGATGTCTTAAGTAACTTGTCATTTGAATACTAAATTTAACTGTAATTGTGAACAGATGTATCTTAGCAATGCCTTTGCAAACCTACTCTCTGTGCTTCGATAGGTAAGTGGGACTAAACCCAAGGAAACACACATCATTTCAAAAATACATGTGCATTCACATTTCTCCCTATGTTTAAATAACTCTCTCAAGCTTTGTCGCTATACACTCTTTAGTGGAATATGGGTATATGTTATTCTTGACTCCTTCTGAACTGCAAAATAAGAAACACAATTATTATCCTGTGATTTCCTACTTTTAGTAAAATATACACAGACTTTAAATCTAGTAGCTTGTAGACATCATTCCTAAAAATATATATGCATGTGTAATGTCCTCTCATGAATCCACCCTGTTCCTCCACAGGGACTTTAGCATACAGATGATCTCAGTATTAAGAGTGCAGATAAATGTGGCACAGCATTAACAGTGAAAAATAAACACGCAAGGAAAAGTTCAAAGTTTGTTTTCAATAAAGCATGAGTTCAGGATATTTCTCTGTAATTTGAAACTATCCATATTACAATCCTTTAGTAAACAATAGGTCTTGAGTCTTGAAATCCAACATCCATATAGTGAGATCCTGCTGGCAACAACATTATAGCACAATTGCTTAGCAAGGACGCAATGTACCATGAATAAAGTTATACCTGAAGATCAAAGATGGTTGTACTGTCTCTAGGCACACAAGAATTTGTGTCATGCTGGAAATCAAAGTCCACTGCTGGTATTCTGCAGCACAGGGAGTCCTCCACATGCACACATCTTCAATCCAGTCACGGACAGCAGTCTGTAATAACCGCCATCCTCTTCTTCACTGAAAGGAATTCAATGCAGATTAAGTCAAAGTATCAATTACCCACACTTGGACCTTGCTTAATGCTAAGTAGAACCTCCAGCCCTGCTTTCTCAGAGTCTATGTCTATGTTGGGGTATTTGTAAAGCACAACTCCAAGGAGTGTCCTGGCGCTGGATGCCAAAAGATAGCAAGGGACCGAAGAGAGGGGGGGATTATGGGATGGAAAAAAATATGTTTTCAACCTTTTCTGGAACAGGGGAGTAGACTTGATGCTTCTGAGGGACAGGGGTAATTTATTTCAGAGGGATGGACCAAGCAAGGAAAAGGCCTTCCACCCAGACCTGGCTTTTTTAATACGGGTAGTGTTGACCAAGAGGAGGTTAGAAGGGCGAATATTTCTAGGTGGGACGTAGAATGAGATTGTGCATTTAAGATAGACAGGGCCCATCCCGTATAGGGCTTTCTGAGTTACAAGTAGAGTCTTAAATAAGATTATTTTCCTTACTGGGAGTCAATGAAGAATCCTCAGAAGGCTGGACACATGAGCCTTGCGAAGGAGCTCAAAGATAGCTAGAGCCGCTGCATTTTTGACTAGCTGAAGTCTGTCCAACAGATACCCGGGCATGCCCAAGTAGAGACTGTTTCCATAATCGAAGCGAGCTAAGATCAGAGCCTGGATTACCTGCTGTCTTGCAGCCAGAGACAGAAAGAACTAAAACTTTCTCACAAGACTCAGGAAGGCAAAACCGGTGTCCACCACTGAATTTACCTGGGTATGGAACAGCAATAGGTTGTCAAATTTTAAACCCAAGATTTTCACTGACTGATTTTTTATGACGGGTGGGGGCCACTCCTAAGACTACCATTTAGGCAGTGGAGCTCCTAGTTTGTTAGGATGTCTTGTTTACAAGTCTTGCAACAGGGGTGGTGTAAATAGACAGTAAACTGGTTTTCACGATCTCTCTTAAGGACAAAAACTCCTCCAAGTTACCAAATACTACAATTTTCATACAATTTTGCACACAAAATTCTATGAACTTCCTTCTTGTTCTCTGGAATTTAACTGAACTGACCTATGACGGGAAGCAATATGTTTTTGCAGGACAAGGCTTTATCAAAGATACATGTAAAGTGGGCAGATTTTCACAGAGGCAGCTTCAATCTAACAGTAACTGTATTACCAACCTGTTCTATCACAAATGGCCCCAAAAATTTAGGCTGCATAATCAGCAAAAATCTTACAACATCTTTTGCTTTTTCAAGGCTACTTGTGTCACAACCACGCTTCCTCAGGATCAGGTGATGCTTAAAAGGGGTCCACCTCCAGATCGCCCTATACTCTGACTGTATATATTACACAGAGCATAAATGAAATCAGGTGAGGGAAAGGTAAGGAAGGGTCTGGAACGGGAAAGGGAGGCTGAAACGAGAAAAGAAGAATACACATAAAGGTAAGTACAAGTATTCACTGACTACGCTCATTCAATTCTCGCTAGAACACCACCTACCACTTTAACTAACTGTGGACTGCTCTCCTCCTCAGGTATCAGATAAATGCCTCTATACCCTAGCATCCAATTCTGTAATACATAAACCAAAGAAACGATCAAACCTGAGGTTCTCACAACAAGCAACAGCATTCACCTCTCTCCAGAACCAGGCATACCTTCCAGCCTTCCCTTATTAACAGAAAAGACCCCCTTGTTAACTCAAAAAATATAAAAGGGGAAAAAATAGTTCTTGTAGAAATCCAAAAAGTCTAACAATAGTCTTCCACAACTAATCCAATCCGTGGAAGAACGATTAAGTCTTTATTCACCTTACTTCGAATAGAGTTCCACATTCAGTGTTCCAATTATCACAATAGCCATGTTCATAATCTAGGGATTTGGTCAACCGGAAAAATGTAACTAAACTAACAGCGCATCTCAGCCGAGAACGCTGTTACTCACGATGTACTGAAATCCCAGAAATCCTTCCACTGATTTGTCAAGACGCGGTGAACTCCGATCTCTTCACCAAAGAGGTCTCAGCCGAAACCCCCTTCCTTTCCTCTTTGCCCGATCAAGGAAAACGGTTCCGCGATGTGCGTTCGGCAGCCGCCTGAACGCGTGTCTCCAAAGAAGGAACAAACCAGCAGTCTCTCCCGAGTGAGGAGGAAACACGGGCGAGTCCGAGAAAGAGCTAGGCAGGCGCCTAACGCTTGAAGTCAAACAATTATGTAGCAGCACTTTTTGTGTCCCATCCGATGCACGACGCTTCCCAACAGGAAACACGAACGTTCAGCAGCCGCTGAACGTTATTAGGACTTTCACAAACAAGTTCAGAACCCAGTCTCAGAATCGGGTAGCAAAATCACGTACAGCTTGCAGCCCGGAAATGGCCACCTAAATAACTGCCCAGCTCCTCCCAGTCGCTAGGCATTATGGGACATGTAGTCAAAGAAGCGCTATGGATAGATTCCACACTTCTGAATACAGTATTCATGTAGGCGCTTCATGTGGACCAAGGCGGATCATGACAACTTGTGCAGATGTCTGGATATCAAGCATATTAAATGTTCTTACCCAGAGGGAACTGAGGTAGTGAAAGACTGTTCTGAAGGCAATATATGAGTACGATGACCATCAAATACAAAAGAAAGAAAAAAAATGACATCCCAAAAGATGAATGCTCTACAAACTTAACTAACCATAACATCTTGATTCGATAATCCTCCTGTTCCAAGGCTTGTCATCTAAGCTACTGTTCAACAAACTGATTCAATCTTTAATTGTGTCCATCCATTTGGGAATGATAAAAGGTTGACAATTAAACCTCGTTATCTAACTCTTTACATAAGGCAACCAACAATTTGAAATGAAGTGGGTATCTGATAGTAATCAATACCTATGTAACAGCAACATGTGAAAAAATCGGCACTAATTGTTTAGATTTGGGCAAACCAGGCAGAGCTATAAAAAGACCCGTCTTAGTCAAATGGTCTACAACTACTAAAATCCTTATGCAACCTTAATTCTTGGGCAACTCTACAATTAAATCCATCAACACCATATACCAAGTCTGTGTGGAACAGGCAAAGGTCTCAACATTCACGCTAGTTTCCTGATGAACTCTTGATATGAGCACAGGTCCAACATATTTGTATATAGGTTCTAAGTCCAGCACATAAACTTGGCTATCAAAAGTATATTTTTGCTGACAAAATCAGCAATTTTAGAATGCCCAAAGACTTTTAAATCATAAAGCCTCTTCATAGTCTGTTATCTTCACTGATCTGATAGAAGATACACAGATTTTCATAACACAACAATCTACCCTTTTCATTTCTATTTCATTGTTGTTTTAATTTGTTTTAATAAAACCTTTTTTCTCTCTGGATTAACTTTCTGTACGGACCTTGGTCAAAAATGAATCTCTATTCATTAATACAACAGAAGGATCACATAGAGGTAACATTAACGGCGTATTCTTAGTCACTTGAGTTTACTCAATTGATTTTGTTTTGAAAAGGCATCAGCCTTTCCATTCTTAGAACCTGCGCTATAATTTATCACAAACTCATAGTCCAAGGGAAACAAACTCCATCTGAGTTGGCTATGGGTAAGTGCTTGATCTATCTTAATAAACTACAAATTTCTGTGATCTGTTTAGATTTTCATAGTGTGTTTGGCTCTTAGCAAATAGTGCCTCCATTCTTTAAGAGACGTCTTATTGTCTAAATGTTCCTTGTCAATGATGGTATAATTTAGCTCTGCTGTCTACAATTTTTAAGAAAAATAAGCTACCTAATGAAACCAGTATTTTGATCTGTTTGATATGAAATGCCTCCAATCGTGGGTGAGAAGCTTCTGTCTCAAAAATAAAGGGACTGTCTACATCAGGGTGCTGGAGAACTAGAAAAATGTTCTTTCAGAAAACATAATGCCTGATCTGCATCAGTTAACCAAATAAAAACTACTATTTCCTATAGTAAGTTAGTGAAGGTCCATACAATTTCAGAAAACTGATCAATAAACCCTGTATAAAAATTGGAAAATCCCAAAACAGTATTGCTACTATTTTCATGTACTGCATCTTAATGCCCTTACATATAATGATATACCCTAAATGCTCCACAGTAGTGGTATGAAAAAAACACATCGATTTAAGCAAAAAGGAGATGCACTCTTAAATGTCGGAACACTTCCTTTACATGTGATTTGTGAGATTCCAGACTGTCAGACTAGATCAATATACCATCTAAACAATGAGGAACACATTTCCAAAGCCCTCAATACCTTATCAATAAAATACAGAAATGCTGCAGGAGCATTGCAGAGTTCGGAAAATCCAGACTATGTACAGAAATCCATTTTCCGCTCATCACCCTCTAGGACTCTGATTAGAAGTAATTTAGTGAATATTTTAGAATTTCTGATCTGGTCTAATTTTTTCTTTTTCTTTTAACTATTGTTTTTTATTAATTTTTACATTATGGCAAGTTGTACATTAGCCTCACATGTAAACTGGCTGGTGCTTATTATAGTTGCTTTATTCATAGTTCAGTTGGTCAAATCTACTATCTAATGAACATGATGTACAGACATGCGTTTTTGTGATGTTCATTGCTACATTTCATTTTAATAATTTTGACTGTTATGTAGTTCTTTTTACTTAAAAAAAAAATCTTATTTCTTTTAAAGCTGCTTGATTCAAGGTGAGTGTAACTTGTGCTTTACTTCCATTTTTTGTCTACAGTTATGAATTGAAACAGGTTAAACCATGGGTAAGGGTCAAAATATAATGATAATAGATATTGCATACTGGATTTACTCTAGGCTGCAATGGTTTTTTCCTGGGGACTCTGGCTTCTGTGTCTTATGGAAATATATGTACATAGTCAATGACTATGTTGTGGTGTTGGATGGACTGCAAGGGATCCACCCATTATTGCTGTTTGCTCTATCTGTGTTGTTTTATGTGCAGTTTTTTACCTTATTCTGATAATATATCTCTTACTTATTAAGTCAGTGATGTTGTTGGGGGCGAGGAGGGTTTGTCGTTGTTTTGAACATTGGACACATCTGCTAGAATTGCATCCCGACTGTTGGCAATAGTGATCTTACGCAGACCCAGTGTTTCCTCTCTGTAGAGCGCTACACTCTCTGCCTTAGCCCAGACGATCATGGAGCATCTCCACATTGTTATGTGCATGGAATGCGGGGCCTTGAATTTCCTAGTGATCAGTCTCTTTGCTGCCACCATCCCTACACTAAGGAGCCAGGAGGACATTTACATTATTGTTGTGATTCCTACAATATAGGTGTAAAATGTACGTATGCCATTCTGGGGAGAGGACCCTGCTTATGCAATGTGCCAAATATTCTGCTACCGCTTTCCAGTATTCTGTCAGAGCAGGGCATTCCCAAAGCAGGTGTAACAGCTCTGCATCGATCTGTAAGCATCTGGGGCACTTAGCATCTTGGCATTTGAAATACTGGTTAATATTAGCTGGTGTGGGATATGCTCTGTGCATAAAAATTAATTGAATCTGGCACAAGCGTGTGTTTCTTGGGATGTGTGTGGGGCTCTGTAATACTGAAGACCATTCTGAATTTGAAAGCTGTTGGCCCATCTTAGTCTCCCAATGTTGCATAAGAGGTGACAGATCGGCAGGACTATGATGTCTTAGTGAGGCCGCAAACCACTTGATTAAGTGTCCTCCTTGACTCATGACATGTATATATTTCACTGTGAGGTGTGTGGCTGGTTCCACAGTTAAGTCCCACCATTTGGTGGCAAGTGCTGCCATGTGCTAATGATGCAATAGGAATTGTCCAACCACAGTTCCCCTTCTTCCACAAGTAAAGTGTACGTTCACAGCACCCCTTTGCAGTATAAGTCTCCTATGTCTTGGATTCATGTGTTTCACCGGTGCTGTAATTCTGTCGCTGAGGTGACTGTAGTGCCGCTTGGTGTTCCTTCTAGCGGGAGGACATGTGCATATGGAGTGAGTGCTCGGGTTATATAAAGCGCTCTATGGAAGCATGTTTGTGCCACGAGCAACAGTGGTGAGGCTGGAGGTTTAATTCGAGTGCAGGGATGGAAGAGCTTCATCTGGCTTGGGAGTCGATAGGGTGGGAGTGTGGTCACTGTGTCTTCCCTGTATCTGTCTGCCATCCACCTCGCCACCCACTGCAGTTGTGCAGCCAGGTATAACTGCTCCAGGTTTGGGACCACTAATCCTCCTTGATCAACTGGTAAGTACAGTTTTCCAATTGCTACACGATGTGGTGAGTTTCCCCATATGAAGTCCCTATTTTTGATCTGGTCTAATTAAACAGATACAAAAGTACCGGATCTTTACAGTAATTGTATTGAAAAGTCTGTAATCTAAACAGAACCTTGACTCTACCCCTTTTTCGAGTATAACAAATAATGGTGAAGAAACTGGACACTGTGAAGGTGTAATAAAAACATTAACCAGATTTTTGTCTCTATACTTGCTGAGATATTTTTTTTCTGATTCTGTGAATATTTTCCCTCCACTACAAGGAATTTGTGAGCCTTGTTCTAAATCTATTTTGCAGTCATACGTTCTATGTAGGAGTAATACATTTACCTTATTCTTGTCAAAACATCTCTAAATTCTTGAAGGAGGTAAAGAGATAGCACACCAGACAGAAGGCAATGTAGCCACGGCTGCAAGTACTTTGGAGAGATGATTTTCTCTTGATGGACATAAGCTCCTACACCTGTAATGACAATAATCGCTATTCCATTGATCTGTCCTAGTGGAATAATCAATGCAAGAATTAGGTAATGGCAACTAGGACACTCTCGCTTAAAATTGAGGAACATCTATAAGATCAAACATATTTTGTCTTGATGATTTCCTAAACAAAGCATAGAAATCAGTGGCTCGATTTACAAAAGTAAATATTAATGTGTAATTACTCACATGTAGAGGTATTCCTAAACCTAGATGTAGCTCTCTACTTTTTTTCTGGCCACCATTTTCGAACACATATTCACACATAGTTGTAGACTTACATGTCACATTTCCCTGCATTGATGAGGTGGTACTTTCTACAAATGAATTTACAACCATAATGTTACTACAAGTAACTTAACAACTGGATTTTACATTCCCAACATGTCCGTCACTGGGGTGAAGACCTCTGCCATTGAGATGGAAATCTATGGCATACAGATGGAGACCTCCGCCATCTAGGTGAAGATTTCTGAATGAAAGGGAATATGCAAATATGCGAATACAATACACATGACCCAAATGACACACATCCAACACCCATTCACTTAAAAATTAAAAACAAACCACATTCAGCCTCCAGGACAGAGGTGGCATTGCCCTGCCTGTTGTTGGGCCATCACATACTCTAATTTGAAGATTCCAAAGTTAGTTTTATATTAAGTGTTTTCTTTGCCCCTTCTGTGGAGGTCTTTTATTTGCACTGTGGCCTGGATGCCTTTTAGACTGATCGCTGAGCGGGGCTTGATTGGCAGCAAGGATGTCTCCTTGAAGTGAGTATGTCGGTTTATACTGGTATTTTTCCATAACTTACCTGCCATGCACGCTTGAGGCCTCTCCTATCCATTAAAATGTTAGGAAGCTGGAGGAAATAGACTGCTGCTGTTCTCCTAAGGATCGCTGGGGTTGCTAGCCCCAACCAATTCAGATGCTGCTCCATTGAGGTTAGTTCATGAAAAGTCTCTAGTCCTGCATTAGGCCTAAGCACACAAGGAGCTCGGGGCAGTAGAGACACAGAACATTGCCAATCACTGGGTGGCTTAATTTCGAAGCCATAAAGTGATCAGCCATTTTCTGTCCTTTGAGCTTTGACCCCATGTTCTCTTGCTTTTGTGCCAAGCACCAGTAATGGTACTGTGTGCAAGGGAGTGGAGGAAAGTGGTGCTTGATTCTTGTGTATACCAATCCACTTCAGAGAGCACATGGCACTGCTAAGACCAGTCCCTGTCTGCTTTCGTTTGTTTAGATTCAGCTCTGAGGTGGCACCGTACATATTTGATCCGAGATGTAAATTCTATATACTCTAAGTATAACATGCTCAAGATTGCATTTAAGTGCCAATGCTGGAAGCATTCATACCCTGCAGAACTATTCTATCCTGTGATTATAAAGATTCTGATCTTGGAAATGTATGTTTTGACATTAATAATTTTATCCACAGATATTCCTGTATGCAGTGGTGCTCCTTAGTACATCAGATTATATCACCACATTGAGAGGTGTTTATTAAACGTTTTTTTAAATCTGAACTTAGAAACATTTCTGTCCCCTCCCTCACCCTGGTGACAATGCCATTAGTGCACTAAGAGACAAGTCAGGTGTCATATATACTCTAAACGTGGCTTTGATTCATATTATCGATGGAGCAACGTTCTAGCCTATTACATTAAACACAAGAGGTTTTTGCACAGCTCACATATGTCAAGGTCCTCACATGTGTGAAAATGAAAAAAGAGGCTCAGTGAAATTAAATATTTACCATGATCACTCAATTTGTGACCAGGGCTGTTGGATTGATTTCAAGTGTTCTTGTTTCATATCATGGAGGTCAGCCATTAGCTGGTAACTCTTCCTCTCACATACATCAAAGGTTACTGCTTTATCTTTAAGTCTTGGAGGAGGAGGTCAGAGTGTGGGTGGCAGGCCGAAGTCACATTAAAGCTCACTTTGTTTTTGATCACCCAAGAACACCCTAAGCTGAGGCAGAGCCAGGCAGTTGGCTCAAGATTGCATTATCTCTGAACACTCTTGATCTGAGATCTCAATAACAGAATTGTGCTCAATCCTGCTCCCCGCCCTCCATATAGCTTGCGTATAGCTACTTCTAATAATTAATAAAATGTGCCATGCACTGCTCATTAACCCACATATTACAAAATATTACATTACACAAGGCATTTTCTATGATATCCCTGATAGCATCACTGCATTGTTACTAACATTTTCACGTAGCTACACCATCAAGTTAACCTTTGTTTGTTCAGTATAAAAAAAACAGTAACAATAGTAATAATTTGGTAATGATGATACATTTTTTAAACACCCCTTAGGATTGGGAAAGGTAATCTTGCAGGTGGGTAAACAAATTATAAAAACACCCCCAAAAGATAAGAGACCACGTCTTTTTACCTAAGGGAATAATCAGAAACACTATATAAAACACAGTTCACCATAAGTAGTCCGAATACAAAGGTAAATAAAAATCCTAAATGAAAGTCCAAATTATTAATAAAGCCCATTGTCCCTTGATTTCTACAGCTCTTCTTTTGTAGGCACTTGGGGTGGGGGAGAAGGTTGAGCAAGGGTGCAGCTGGAATCCCTATTTTGTATAGTGGCCTCTGGAGTTTAGAACGGAATGGGTGCAGGCATAGATGATGGTGGTGAGGCCCACTCTTGGGTACCACTGAGACATCCTGTTCTAGGCTAGGAGTAGTCCCACTGCCTTAACCCTCCTGGCTGGTGGTGTGTAACTTTTTCACCCCCACAGTGGGCTCAACAACCTCCACCTGTAGTCTTTTGTTGCTCAAGAAAGGAAAAAACAAAGACATGATGAGTGTATACGTCCATTCATTCCTACATATAAAATACTTTTCAGGGATATTACATCAATAAATAAGAGAAAACTTTGACATTGTGAGCCAAGACTCACAAAATGTTAAAGGAGCCTTTCAATGAAGGAATTAAGACACTTATGTAGTAGTGGGTCATGGAAAACATTATTACTTAGATAGGATTTGCTCTAGCACACTCCTTACCATAGAAATGATGTAATACTGTGGTAAATGATTGTAAATGCATCCCAAATATGAAGTCGACAATAATGTTTCATTTTACCAACATAATGTAACTATTTTAACATAAATGATTTTAACATCTAAAGAGATATAAAAAATGAACAATAATTCAATCCATTCATATAACAAGACACCATGGATGTCACAAGCAGTATCAAGATAAGGTGCTCTAGCCGAGCACAGAGGCATCTGAAGCTATTAAACTCATCTCAAAAGTGTTCTGAGTAAATACATTAACTTTGCACAGAAGTGGTTGTAAATTATGAGCAGGGATTGCCTCTCTCTGTTTCCAACTTGTTCTGCAAACATGCATGCATTAATTTAGAAATTATGAGCTATACATTTGAATTTAAGATTCCTGACATGCAAAACAACAGGTGCTGGGCTCTGAGCTGAACTGGCGCAGTTCCTCATGATGTGGTCCCTATGTTATAGAAAACTATGACATCATAAGACAATATTTGACAAGAGAGATGACTGAACACACAAACACACTTAGATTAACATACACATATTACACTGAATGCCTCTCTGCTGCTCGAAAAGGTCTAGCTGAGCATAGAGGGTGGACCAAGCTGTTCTCTGGACCCTCCTGTGCAGTGGTGTCATCCGGGGCTTCCATGATTGTTGCTGGGAGGATGGGCTGAGCACATATTGGACCTTGATATTGTGCCCAGCGCCGATTATCCTCACAACACTTCAGAAACTCCTTCTGTCTTTGGGGGTGGACCTCCACCGCATTGCAGGATATGCCTCTCCAGATCTGGGCCTACAATGCCATACTCAGATGGATCTCTTGCCCCCACAGAGCTAACAATAATTTTGGAAGACCCATTCAGAAAAGATTTATAATGCATCATCTTTAAATGTGGCACTCCTCTCTTCTCTCTGTTACTTTGTCATTTTGGGGAGTTTGAATGTCTAAGGTGAATGAAGATGGAGGAGGATAGTGTTGTGGTGAGAGGATGGCCCAGAAGGACCAGAAAAGGGTCCTGCCTTGTTCCTGTATGTAATTTCCTGTTTTTAGGGTAGGTGAGATCACTGCCCAAGAATAGAGTTCTCCCCCACACATGCAGAGTATCTGCTGTGCATGTAGAACCTCTGCATCAGATGCAAAGGTCACTGCCCCACAGGTGCAGAACTCTAAAGAAACTGTGGAAGGAGGATAATCGTCATGGGGAGTTGATTGGTACTTGGGCTAAAAACAATTTACCGTGTAAGCTTGAATGTAGACATGCTTGTGTTTACTATGTGAAGAATGTTACCTTAGTATTCAAACTTAAAAGTAAAAGAATGAGTGGGAAAGGAAAGTGTAAACGAATTATAGAGCATTTCATATTTGAATGTGACATTACAGTAGTGTTGCCTCAGTATGGAATATGTGGCCATGTAAAAGTTAACCATTCATTATTGACAAGATACTGTCTAAACACATAAATGCAGCAACCAAACTAGCAGTTCATGTAAAAAAATGTGACAACCAGTCGATCTTGCACTGTCATATCATGATCCCTGTTCGGTGCCCTAAACTGGGAACCTGTATTTATACTGGGGTGATGTCTCTATGTAAGCCCTGTTGCATGGCGATGTTGTGAAACATGCAACAGGCTGTCTTATCTTGCACACAAACATTGGGCAGTACATCAGCACCTTCCATAGAGTCATGGCATCTGAAGTGCAACTTAATGTAATGTATGTATACTTGTAAAGCGCACTGTTACCTCGTTACGTGGCGTCCTGGCGCTGTATACCGCTGGGGAACCCGTCCTGGCTTTCCCTGTGAGAGGGCACCCCCAAGGTGAAGCCAGGCATCCCCGGCGCCGTTGTGGAGATTAAGCAAGCTATTGCCGAGAGTTGCAGAGTGGGACCCATGGTTAGCGTAGGCACCTAGGCTAGAATTATCGAGTCCGCGGACATTGACCCAAGACCCTGCCGCGTCGGGAATTGAACCCTGGTCCCGGACCGACCTCTGCTTCAGGGTCTGCCGCTTCTAACCAGTGAGCCACACTTCTCCACTTAAGGATACCAAAAGTTGTTCAATTATGTACTTGTGTGATTTGGACTTTGGTAGGGTGTGAAGAGATGGGAGGAAGAATACTTGGCACAAACTGCAACAAAAACATCCAATATTTCTTAAAAAATGCTTTTCTATATATATCTCATCATGTATGCATACATGATGGATAACCGGCCAAATTGCAATGTTCGTTTTCTTTATAGCTGGTCTTTTACACTGTAATTGCCACTCACAACTCAGGACAGGAAAGAAAATCAGATCCATCGAAAGAGGGCCATATTGGATTGGGATCATGCTAGGTCCAGACTTTGCATCACGAAAATGAGGATGATATCTTGGACCAGTTTTCAAATGTGTGTAACCCAAAGCCCTGCTCCACCACCTTCCCAATACCGGATACCATATCCTTCAAGTCCAAAACTTCTAACCTAGCTTTTCTGTCTGTCAACACAATACTGAACCTGACTGAACCAACCGAGTCCTTTACTATCCCTGATGTGGAGTGAGAGTGTGAATCCTGAGAGGGGTGAGCAAGGTGACAATATTTTGGTAGTAGGTTTCCTTAGAAATAAGGGCAGTGTCATACGAGAAGTGAGATTGTCATGATCCAGTAGTGCACATATCTTTAGTCACTGCAATGCAGCCCAAAGTGGGAATACCCACTTAGGTTAGTTGTGAGGAAAATGCCGTGGTGAAGAGTGTTTGCAAGAGAAAGGAAAAAAGGAGGCGAGGGTGACAGTCATCCATACAATTTGAGATGACAGATGTGAAATACTGCAATGCTAACTAAGTCCTGGTTGGTCCAAGTATTTGGGTTAGGTCTAGTGAACAGAAATGGAGGTAGGCAAAGTGTGAGTGTTTATTTAATGAACTTCAAGCTAAAAGCAGACAGACTGGAAGAGGCAGGTACTAGGGTGGGATAGGGAGGAGGAAAACATAAAACAAAGAAAAGAAGGAAATGATCTGAAGAAGGAAGCTAGAGATACGAAAGCAGAGATGTTAAATGAATTGAGAAGAAAATTAGGTCAAGATAAGAACCAGAGGAGTAAGAGAAACAAGGGACCGTTGTTCATTATGGTACATATCAAAAATAGAGAATAAAGGAATGTTCGCATGAGTGGAGTGTAGGTGAAGATTAAAGTCTCCAAGAATGAACAGAGGAGAGAAACTAAGGGAAGTTGCCCAAACAGAGTATTGGGATCATCACAAAAAAGATAAGGGGCTGAAGGCCAATAAATAATTTGGAATGATGTAGAGAAAGGACAAAAAAAAGAAATGCTGTGAAAATTAAAGATGAGTAAGACAGGGAGGGAGTAAGAAAAAGTTGAAGGAACCAAGAGATATGAAAAGTTATGCCGGCCACCCCCTCAAGAGCTGTTGGGCATAGGCTGTGAGAAAAAGAAGCAGAATTGGTGAGAGCAACCGAGGTAGCCGTGTTACATGAAGGCATCCATCATATAGAGGAATTGGAGATGTGAAGACGTGAAACAAGCAAAAGAACTGAATGGATGGAAACGAATGGAAAGAATGGATGCACACCATGATGATTCCTCAAACTAACAATTGATGTAGGGGTTTAAGTACAATGGTTCCAGCCGGGTCTCAGACCTGGAAATAATTAAAAACTCACTCTGAAATTGATCCCTATTGGGTTCTATTTTCATATCTTAACGTTAATGTAAAAAAAATTGCTAGATTTTTCAACTACTGTCACTGTAAAAATCCTTGGGGTCATCCATGTCAGCGATGCAATCCCTGATTACATTTCATATGTTTTACTTCATCTTGCATTCCATAAGAGTATTTGTTTTTTCAAGATATTGTGTTTCTATAGTTTTGTTCATGGAACATATGTCTCTTGTATCATACATCCTTAGAACTGAATCGCCGCCATGTGCTGAGTGAGTTCAGGTTGCACAGGAGTGTTAATGACAGCACATGATTGAGAGCTTTCTTTTCCGGATAGAAGGCAGTGTGAGCTTCAGTGGGTCATAAAGGTGTGGAGAGTACATGCACATCCAGTACTTGGCCTCTCTACCGAATGCTCACTGCCATGATCGCATATGTGCCAGTTGTAACTGTGGGAATGTGTGAGATATGCAAATGGAGGATTTCAGAAAGATGTGGGGAGAAAATGATGTAAGTATATAATATGAAGGAACTGCAAAACAAAATGGTGAGAAGAGGAGGACGAAGGTGTCTGAGACACTCTATAGCCACTACCCTTCCACAGACCTTAATTCACAGTTTCATATTTCAGAACCACAATCTTTTCAATTCAAATTATTCACAATAAAATCATTGTTGTTATTCTTTTATCTGATACAGCAAATAAGCATTGGCAAAGCCAATAGATCTTTCTGACTTGTTTTGGTATATGCGCTGATTGTTGTGAGACATGTCTTCGTGCAGTAGCAGAAAACGTACACAGAGGCATCTACATACTGGTGAGTGGGCTTGCTGTGTGAAGCACTGGGTTTGAGAGTACATATTTGAAGCCACTCACTTAACTACATAGAGCAGACCTCTTGGAAAGGTTTCTTGGTTATGTGTCTTTAGCCACACCTTTTTTAGAGAACACCTATCCCCTTCACCCCTCCCCCCTGTTTCCATCCCACTTAAAGCTCTGATGTACAGTGGTTTTTGAAGTAATTTCAGTTCTAAATGATGGGAATGCACCAAAGCTCTACCATGGGATACTCCCTGACTGACTGTTGCTACCTCAGCTACTCACCAAGGAATATTTGCTCCTTTGAGCAAATATAGCCTTCATTTTGGTCTTATTTTTTAAATTTTTTTATTTACTGCATTTTTATATAGCGCGGACTTTACCCAAAGGTGTCAGGGCGCTGTACAATAGAACCAGTTACGTTACATGAGAGAAATGTAATGTTACAAAATAGAACGTTACAAAAATAAACAGGAGACTAGAAGGAAGAGGTAGGATAAAACCGTAGAAGGCAAGAACACAATATCAAACACATCAGGCAAGAGAGGGGAATATATATTACACATTTAAAATGCTGAACGAACTTCCTAGAGGGGTCTGAGAATGAAGGTATTGAAAAGGTCTAGAAAAGGTAACAGGTATGGGTTCAATATTTTACATCTCATGTAATCATTTTGCTTTTCAAAGTCTGCTTGGTACGTGACTGCAACTCACTCGCCGTGAGTGTTTGCGGAAAACTCTAAATGGCACATGTGTACACAAAAGTATAGTGCGAATGAGCTCGCTGGACTTTATAATGTTTCAGGCCTTATAATACCAACTGCTGCTCCTTTATCGCCCTCTAGAGTTCGACATTGGAAGGGCTGCTTTAAAGATTTTCGCAATGCTGAGAATTATAAAAACGCCCATAATAATAACACTTCTATTTTTGCAACGGAAATATATCTAAGCATCTAAAGGTGTTCTATATGTCGCACCTAGGCCTGATTTCTGTTTTTTCAGCAAAGTAAACAATCTGGTTTGCTCCTGTTGTTTGCCTCTGGGGAGATGTGTTTTGGAAGAAAGCCCAGATACTGCAGACAGCTTTGAGGAGCAAAATCTTCAGTAAACGAGTCTTTGTGCATCATATAGCGTCTCCGAGACTGCATTTCAAATGTTTCTGTATGTCTTTAGAATTTAAATTAAGACCTGATCTGAAAAAAACCCAAATACCTGTTGATATATTACAGGCAACACCCTTTTCCCCATTTTTTGTGACAATG
This sequence comes from Lissotriton vulgaris, assembly GCF_964263255.1. Taxonomy (NCBI): domain Eukaryota; kingdom Metazoa; phylum Chordata; class Amphibia; order Caudata; family Salamandridae; genus Lissotriton; species Lissotriton vulgaris. The sequence continues at coordinate 147,506 of NW_028245007.1, forward strand.
CTTTCTGGCATTTGGTTGTGCTTTTTAATGTAGAATTGAGTATAATTAGTGCAACCATTATACTACTTTGTTAAAAATAGGTAATAGAACTTGAATATGCACACAACACAGCTGTATTAAAGATACCCAAAATACGGGATTTATTTCATTAAAACGACATTTACACAAACAGAAACTTCTACTGAGAGGGAATAGATCAGTTTTAGACTGGGAACCCAAAGGAGCCCTGGCATTTTTTAATACCAACTCCAGGGAGTGGGGGGGGGGGGAGGGTGGAAGAGGGGGTGTGGGGGTAAGGGAAAGGGGTTAACGGAGAGGCGCGATGGAGCGGTGGTGCATGTGTACAGCACAGCTGCTTTTGTTACTGGGGGCCGACATTGCAGCACCGCTGCAAAACCATTCCCCAGTCACAAAATATGACCTCCACTGCTGCAAAACCGCCCCCACCCTTTCAGCCTCCTGTAAAATGCCGGGTGCCCGGTATGGCCAGTCCGGCCCTTACAACCAGTCTGGTCCTGGAATAGATTGTTTGTGTAGGATAAAGCAAACATACAGCATCTTGTTCCACTAGCATGCTGCTGAAATGTACATGTAAAAATATAGCAGCATGAAGCAACAACCTACCAGGCCCACATTTTCTCCACTAAAGGGTTCTCTGCGCTTTCCACTTTGTTCTTAGCTAGTGTAGTTTTCTGCCATCTCGCTCTAGTAGATTAGTAGTTGTTTCGGATCCTACCTTTGATAGTATTCTGCATCTGATTTAGAGTTTGTCAGACAGGTTATTCCACCACAAACGTTGTGGACTTCCTGGCCACTGTATTACAAATGCATTATATCCTATAGCACTTGTAATAAGGCAGACAGAATATCCATACACCAAGCTTCAGACCAGTTCTGGCTGAAGTTAGTTCATGCTAGTAAGAAGTCCAACCCAAAGTTATTCTGGTCTCTCATATATAGAGGCCTACTAGGAGGCAGAGTACACGGCAGTGCAAATATAAGTGCCGATGACTGGACCCAATTTCTAACCAATCACTTCAGTGAACATTCAAGCTGGATTTACCATCCAAGCCCCCACCCAACATCTAAATCTGGGTCAGCACCCATTGAAGCCCGTTGCGCAGGTAACACTGGGTCCATCATCTTAGTCGAAGAAGCTCTGGATAAACTAATAACCAAGAGAATGGTGACACGAAATGATCCAACAATAGAGACGCCGACAACACCAGGAGTGTTAAGCAATACCATTGCTCGGATAATCAGGAAAGGCATGTCAGACAGAGCTCCCGGCCCCAATGGACTGCCTCAGGCCTTGTTCAAGTCAGATGTAAAGTTGTGGTCAGGCCACCTCGCACCCCTGTTTTTACGGTGTAGACTCAACCATAACATCCCGGATTCCTGGAAAGGCGCCACCATCCATCCCATCTATAAAAGCAGTAAACAAACAACGCAAAAAACTATAGAATGATAGCTCTCCTTGACATCGAATCTTAATATTATGCCAGTATTTTATTGGAAGAGCTGTCAGCCTGGGCTGAGTCAGCAAAGCGCCTCCCCTTCAATCAGACTGGCTCCTTGGCCAATTCAGGCACAACCAGCAATCTACTGACACTAGCCGTTTTAATGGAAAAGGCAGCAGCCCATCGCATCCAACTTTACTGCTGCTTCATTGACTTCAAGGCGGCTTTTGACTGGGTGCCATACGGCGGCTTATGGCAAAAATTAGAGAGCTGGGTCATACCCCCAGCTCTCTTAAAAGCCATGATCCAACTTCACCCACGAACTTGGATTACAATAAAGTTGGGAGAAGACTCTTTATGTCTCAAAAAAGATCCAAATAGGCAGCGGTGTTAAACAGGACTGCACGTTCGAGCCCCTTCTTTTTAACCTGTTCATCTCGGATCTACCCTCCACACTTGACTAGGTTAATTCCCACCGGCCTCAACTAGATGGAGCCCGCATCAGCAACCTTTTCTACACCGATGATCTCGTGAAAATTAGCCACACAGGTAGGCTGCAGAGGCTACTCGATGAACTTCTCTCCTGCACAATAAACAACGCCCTTGAACTGAATCTGTCAAAACAAAAATAATTCATTTTGACAAACGGAAGCAGCAGAAAGGTGGGTGGGTTTTCAACAGTAAAAGCATCGACACAGTGCCACACTACAAATACCTGGGAATTATTCTTGACTCCAAAGGCTCCATTACCAAGCAAAAAGACGCTGTTAAGGCTAAAGAACTGTTGCTTGAGGTCACCTCGGCAAAACCTTCTAAACAGCTACTTGGACCAAGCCTGACTCCACTGGTCAAGGTGATGGAGTCAAAGATCACCAACTCTCTATCATATGGACATGAGATTATGATGGGCTCAACAAGCATCTTATTCAACAAATTAACCACTAAAATCTTTTTAAGAGCATGGCGTCTGCCAAGGTCCTCATCCCCAGCACAAGTTAGGCTAGAACTATTAGATCATAATGGCATCGAGGCAGGCACATTTATCATATTCTGTAACAGACTGTGCAACTTCCGGGAAAGCAGTCTGGAGGCCAAACTCCCTACCCCTGCCACCCACGTAAGAAATCTGGGGGTTACCATTGACAACGCCCTACCCATGAAACAACAAGCTAACAAAGTGGTAGGCCTATGTTTTACCATTATGAAGTGGCTGAAAAAAATCATATGGATGCTGCCCCTTACAACCCAAAAGACCGTAGTCAATGCACTCATAACATCTCGTCTTGACTACGGCAACATTCTTTATCTGGGTTCAAATCAAGCTGTCATTAAATGGCTACAACTTGTCCAAAATTCAGCTGCAAGACTCCTATGCAAAATCCCTAAAACTGCCAGTGTGTCGAAGCACCTGATTGACCTACATTGGCTCAGGGTGGAAAAACGCATCAGGTTCAAAGCCCTGAGCTATATGTTCAGGATCAAAACCGGTACGGCACCAAAATACCTGCAATCACTAGCTACTCCCTACATCCCGGGAAGAGAGCTGCGCTCCCAAACCGCAGCAAATTTTGTGGCTCCCTGGTTCAAACTGGCGAGAATGGGAGGGAGATCCTTCTCTGTTCTAGGGCCCACTCTCTGGAATACACTCCCCTCTCACATTCGCAAAGAAGAAAACTATGTCAGATTTAGGAAGAACATAAAGGCCTGGCTTTTCCAGAAATAACTCTACTGACCAAGTTAATCCCATACTCCTGTTCAGCGACATGCCATTGGCGCGAAAAACCCTTTTTGGGTAACCGTGCGCCATATAAGTGTAAAAAATAAATAAATAAATAAAACTTTGGAATGAAATATCGATGAGTATATCTGGTCAAAAATATTGGCACCACCTGGTCCACTCCCTACAGCTATTCGGAGTTACAGAATATTGGGGAAAAAAACCATCACAACAGGCACTAAAGATCGTAATCAAGCGAAGTGTCCTGCTTTGGTCTTTTCATTCCGACAGGGCAAAACTATCTAGAAGGAAACACGCCTGGGCTGTTATTGCCGACCTCAAACCGGGGGTTAAGTCATCCAGCACATTTTTCCCTTTTTTGGAAGCTAAAGTTTATGGCCCTAAGGTTGGGTGAATGGCCTTTTTTAAAGCATCTGCCAGAATGGCGGCACCCCTGTGTCAGTATCGAATGCAGGGAGTGCGGCTACCTCTCTGAAAAAATGTAGCACATAGCCTGCACATGCCCTGGTCTGCTCAACGACAGAAGGATTTTATAGTGGGAGGTGTGGAACAAACTAGGGCCCCGCACATGTCGTCAGGCCATAATATCTGCTATGAACTTAGAAAACACAATGTTGAACATCCGGCTAACTGAACTTGTTAGCAGAGCAGCCAAATCGCTGGGGAAAGACAGGGCAGCAAATCTTCCGCCGGTTGGTCGCGCCACCTCATCGCATTAAAATAATTTAATGACCTCCGGCCTACCCAGCGTGGCCCACCTCAACATTGTTTTTCAGCTTTCAAATTCATAATTTTCACTCCCCTCCCTTTTAGACTTTTAAAGTGATGCTGCAACTGTTTTGTTACCTAAGACCTCAATCTACACAGACAATAACCTCAACACTTGGTCACTTTTAACCAAAACCCATTTTAAAGTAAGATTATTGCACTGTTTTTGTATTAACTTGTTTTTTTTAAAACTTTGATCTGTGCACACATAACCTATATGGATTTAACATTGTGTTATGGTTTTTAGTAATCAAACAATAAATGTTGAATTTAATTGACTCCTGTAGCACTTGTAATAAGGCAGACAGGATATCCATCCACCAAGCTTGAAATCAGGTCCTCTGTGGTTTGACACTGCTTCATTGATTTGTAGTCATACCCAACATTTTACCAAAGGTGTCTTTATATCGCCACTCCTACTACTACATTTTACCACAATAATGGTCTCATCTTCTATCTCTTGAAGAATCTACCCAATATTAACCTATAAGAAATTAACTGAATCCCAGTCCTCTGACTTATGCCAGAACTAAACATATTTTTAGTCTTAGAAAAGTTACTCTTGTAACGAAACATCTGTCGGCTGGTAGCATATAGTCAATGCACCTTTACGATGCACAAGAGACTATTCATGTTGTATCCGTAAATCCTTGAAATGGATTGAACACGTCTCAATAGTTACATCCTGATGAAACATTTTGCATATTAATAATGTACTTATCAACTATTGGACAATCATAACTTTCACTTTGAAGAAAATAAAACTACCTCCATTCAAATCCCTGTGTTATTCTTACTCTGTTTACATGATAATACTACCTGTCTTGTACATTAAGGCCTGTCTACGTTGTCTTGCACATTCTCAACAGTTATAAAAACCATTTTTGCATAATGGCCTTGATATGTTTATACCTGAAATCTACTGTTTCTAGTAGTGATAGATAGTCCATGCCAATCTATGACATATAACTTTTGCCTGGATGTAAATAATTACGTCTGATGAATTACATAAATGCTCCTCATCGAGACACACACAAAAAAACACGGCAATAGAGTAACAGTGTTTGTCTTGTTCAGTTGTAATCTTATTTATTATGCCAACCCTTAGGTTTTCACTATAAGACACGGTAAACATACAGAAATCCGACCTTCCTGTGGGACAAATGAGACTGATGTGGTCCATGGAATCCTCTACAAGCTTTAAATGATTCTTAATTGTTAATTTTAATTCACCCTGCACACAGCTTTATCTACAATTTCACAATAAGATAATTTTGTAATATGGAAATTTTAACACAGGTTTTAGTATAATGCCTTAGATGATTTTAAAATGCAACAAAATGTAATATATAAACTGGTATTTATTGCAATGGATTTAAGTAATCTAGCAATTAATCAATAAACTAAACTAACATACAAAATTGTAACTATTAAGTGAACTTTAGCAAATACAGTTAATCAAAGCAACTGCGTGCCCCCATTGTGTAACAGGGATGTACTGCTCATGTACATGTTCATATCATGTACTGGCTAAGTTGACATCTGGGTGTGACTTTTATATCATGAAATTGAACCTCAACAGGGCCAACTCAGCCTTTTATCCTGATGATTTTGATGTACACCAAGTACTACTGAAATGAATAAGGGGAACACCTTTTACAGCACTTAGAAATGAGAATAGTGTGCTATTAAGAACTTTATTGAAAACAAAATATTATCCATTTTAATGTCAGTGATGGTTCATCATTTTTGCAATGGATGGTATGTATTTCAACAAAGGGTGGACCAAAATGTGAATTTGTTCCCTTGAACTATATGTGTAATGTTTGTGAAAATTAAGCATACTACAAAATACTATTCATGGCATATCTTGAGTATAAAATTCATGTGACACAAGCGAATCATCCTGAGGGTGCGGCACACATCAGCTTTACAGTTCACGCAACAACTGTATTTTTAGATTCCTTTACTGTACATTTATTTCCTTGAACCATTCTCCCTTGGGCACGAATTACATGAGAAATTGTATTTGGAAATAAAACTATATACAATACAAAAAAAACAATATGAAAGATTTAAATTGCGTTACAAACATTTTGCTAGGACCTACTTTCAACAAAAATAGCCATAACTAATGTTGTAGTTGTCCAAACATTTTATATGGAATCAATTGATCAAACAAAATAAAAAACTGAACTTTTCAGACCCTACCCACAAATCTGCATTTTGTTAGACCTAAAGTAGCACTTTAGTAGTACGACTCCAGTACTACAAAACTCACTTCATAAACCTACAGCTGGAGCCCTCTACTCTCTTTTCTGTGAGAAGATCTATGCACACGTATGTTACAAATTAGTAGTATACATGGGCAGGGACGTGGTGGTAAAATGGGGGTTAATTACTGCTAACTGTAGGGGGATTAGAGAAATTTAAGAAGAGGTTTGGGAGTAACATGGTACCACAAATATACAAACCCACAAAAGAGTAAGACAATTAAAATTCTCAACACACACTTCTAAAGTTAATATAGCCCCAAATGTGCCAAAACAGGCTCAAATGTACTTGAAGCAAAGTACCATCAAATAGATTCCTTAATTAGAAATGAGTCAGTTCGGACCCCAATGATCGGAGAATGCTAAGAGCACGCCACAAATGATAATAGTGGTGAGAACTCACTAACTTCTAACTAGGTAATGGTACTTTGCTATGCTTTAAGAATGATGACTATCCATGTACGATTAGCGAATATGGCATAAATCCTCAAGTCCTGAAGTAGTTCAAAGAAAACTAAATACATTGGCTACAATCAATCAGTTTTAAATAAAGAATAGATAAATAAAGAATTTAAATATGAACTACACTTTGGACCACTGAATATTTCTTCAACTGAATATGAATGTTAAATATTGATGGATATGATGTGACCATTAATGTACTAACATATATAGAGTGCTGAGTCACATAATTTTGCCTACATATTGGGGCTTAGTCCTCAACAGTGGATTTGTGGTCGCTGTTGTGCACCTGTTGCATTTTCTTTCTTTCAGTTGTAGCTTCACGTGTTTTATGACTTCAGGCGATAGTGTAGGTACAGATTGATGTTGTCTTGCCCTAGCTGTCTCTTATAAATTGTTTATCAAATGTACTTGAGTCCAGCCTTAAAATAAGTCAAGCAACACACATTGAAAAAATGGAGGTAGGGAAATACAATTACACTTGTAGGAATTAATGTTACATAAATTAAATTAGTTCGCAATAAAATGTATTCAGTCGTCTGAGAATTCTCCATGGATAAGATTCTTCATTTAACTCCCATATTCATTACCGCCTTCTTGTGGAAGGGCCCAGAACATCTAAGAAACTGCCACGTCATCTTTCATTGCCAAAATAATAAAAATACACCTTTACTACCCTATAGACTTTTCACTTTAAACTAATTCTGCTGAACCATAATAACTTTCTATTAACCATAAGGACTAGCGACCTGATACATGATGTCTAATTGCCATGGGTAGCAGCCCACTTCCTGTGAGAGTGAGTGTTACTATAGAATTAGAAATTTTAACCAACCAAATTCGGGAATATTTTGCTTATGCAGAGAGTTTCTGGAGTGGCCACTCATTTCCCTTTTCTCAGAATTATTGCACCTGCGTCAGAAGCTTATCTGAGATGGCTAGTGTTAAGAAGAAAGTGGTGCGCTAGTCCTACTGTCAGGCAGTGGGTCTCGGTCTCCGTGTTCAGAGCCCAGCTGGACATCCACACTACCTAAAGCGTACTGATGTTCCAGTTGTTGCAGCCACCCAGGTGGATGCTCCACAACTTGCATGTGAGAGAGCGCAAAACTGAACAAAATGTATGAGTGCATCAAAGTTGCAAGTAGTACGCACAAATCATAAGAGAAATGCTATGAGTGCTGAAAATATATTCACCTATGCTCGAAATGTGTAGTTAATCTAGAGATTTCATATAGAAGTGGAACTAATGCAGAAATGTGTGAAAATGTATAACCTTATTAGACGTGATTAATCATGGTCCATGTCATGTGGCTGCTAATAGAAAAATGTCATACTGCAAGACAGAGAAGGGAATAGGCCTCATGGCTAGGCCAGAAGGGTAGAAACGTATACATCTTTGCATAGGCATGGACTGCACTAATGTTACCATGATTTGTTTATTCGTTAGAATTATATTCCATAGATGTGTTTTCTTATTATTCACAATATAGATGCTAACATGTTATTTTAGTTAACCTCTGCGAGAAATGTTGTAGTCCTAAAGTGGTAAAGGGTTTTAATCTGCACGTACTGGAACAGGCCGACTTGTGTCAGGAAATAAGTTGCAAACTTCTGTTAGAAGTCTATGGGAATGGAGATTCAGCTACGGATGTCTGTCTGCATATGTGAGGGGGATCCAATTAATAATTGGATGAATAGAGTTCTGTTCAAGAGACTGGTGCAGACATGGAGGAGGGTTCAGGAATGTTTTAGGGGGTATCGGCGGGCCGGAGAAGAGTCTGAGAAGCAAGGTCAACGCTAACGCACGAGGCCCAAGGGAAGATCATCATGGAAAAAGCCAGAATCGACACCACGTGAGGGGCGTCTCACGAGGGGCGTCTCAAATGTTATTGTGTTTGTATTAGGGTCAGCACCCCTGGGTGGAGTTAGAGCAGTTGCCTGAGGACCCTTTAGAGAGCGGATGGGTAGGAAGAGAGGGGTCATGACTGGAGATCATAGGTTTTCACCTAGAGACTAAGAGTGGGTGATCTTCCTAGGAAGTCATTCACCGCTGACACCTTTTCGATAGGTTGGGATTCTGTTAAGTAGGGATACCATCCAGAGCAGGGTAGGGACAGCCTAACCTGAAACCTTTCCCTCCTGCTGTAAATGACGGAGAGATCACAATATGTGTCTATGCTTGCAGCCCTTTTGATTTTAGAATTAGTATTGGTTGTGTTCTTTGCTCGCCTAAGGGCTTTTCGAGAGCACATGTTTGTAGTGGTGCCCATATATCTTTTGAATCTCATTTTGAGATGTCTGTACTTGCAGTTAACCTTGACTCTGTAATAAATCTTTAAAAGCTAGAAGTAGTTTGTGGTTTTTCTGAGTCGAGTTCATCATTAGCAAAGTTAACCTGGCATTGGATGCACTTTCTTTCCTCAATGACAGGCAATAAAGGTTCAGTCGACCAGAACGGGATTTAGATCTAGAGTGATAAGTTAGAGATCTACAATCTCGCCCCGCAGTTGGTAGCAGAGGATGGTTGCCTTCTTCAGGAAGGTGATCTAGGCCAGGTTAGATTACCCCAAGGCCCCTAGAGATCGATGACCGGAAGAACCGCCCGCCGAAGAAGGTCCGGATGATGTGAGACAGAAAAGCAGCAGTATCGGTCGAGAGTGAGTATAAAGGGTCATGCGTGTTAGATTGCGGTGTTTTTGTGTTGTATCTATGTTGTAATGTCTGGCGGAGTCGAATGCCTGTAGAGTGACTGTGGAACAGGTTGTGAGCGCGCGCAACCGGTGCAAATCTTAAGTTCAAGGAGAGCTTAAGTGGTTCGGGTGTATCGGACATCCAGAGTAATTGTCAACCAGTGTGAAGGGGGTCATGAGGTACCATTGATCACCCGCAGGACCGAGATAGGGGGAACGTAAGAGTGAGTGCGTGAGTAACGGACGCTGGTCGGAAGTTACTGTGTGTAAGCAACCTATCAGAGAGACGGACGACGTTTCGTCAGTTGTGGTGACAATTACAGATAGACTGTGGACGTACAGTCAAGAGAAGTGACGGCTTGGTCGGAAGTAGTCATTTTTCAGTGTATGAATGGGACGCGTGCATGACCGGGAGACGAGCTGAGAAAGGAGGGGTGCTGCTGCGGAGACGAGTGACGTCAGAAAGTGCCGCGCTGGGATTGGCCGGCCGGAGCAAGACCGCGCTGTGATAGGCCAGCTAGCAAAGCAGCGCTAGGATTGGTGGATTGTCATCAGGAAGTAAACAGAGTAGTGAGGCTGGAAATTGTACGTTTAATCATGAAATGTTTTAAATGGTTAAGAGCAGCGTTTAAAAGAGAGAGACGGAGATCTTATGATGGGGAAGAAGCCCCGCCGGAGGGTACGCCGGCTTATTATATGGCGACAAATGTTGGGTTACACACTATATTGTGGATTTCAGAGTGGAGTAAGATTACAGAAGGAAATGAGGAACTGACGTTTCCAAAGTACGGTACGTTCAGATTAGAGGTGCTACACCGATTAAAAGCAGTCATGACCTCAATGAGACCTATGCCAGACCGACCCAGTTTGAAGCTCTCAATGCATGGATTAGGGCAGCGCATGAGAGGAACCTGAATAGACGACAAGAAAGGGTGAAACGATCGGTAAGAGCAGTGCAGGATGCAAAATGGGATGCGGATGCTAAAAGATGGAGAGTGCATAACCTTGAAGTAAACAAACTGTACCCAGTATTAGAAGTGGCAGGAAACAAGAACCCATTCGAGGAGGATGATGAGAGCGAGACAGAAGACAGCCTGATAAATAGGTTACTAACAGATAGGCCACCCCCGTACAATAAAGAGACAGGAAATGTCGAGACATGCAGGGAAGGGGGGCCTGGCATAGGGGAGCATGGACCGCTTCCCACTACAGATTGGGATCCCACGGCAAGTAAAGAGTTGTCTCAACCTAGTCCGGTGCAGCAGGTAGTTGGAAGGTTTGTGGTACAAAGGGTGCCAGAAACGGAACGTGCCACTTCCTACGCACTGCCAGATGCCCTGCAAGTACCTGTTACTATAGGTCCTATAGTATCGATTTATGACCCAGAGAGAGCAAGGGGGGAGGAACAGGAACGACTGGACAGGGAGAGAGCAGAGATGACGAGGAGGAATGATATAATCAATTCCCCAAGTCAGTTGGCAAGACCGAGAGATTGGAGCACCCCAGTACATACAGCAGTAGATCCAACAGGAGATCCGGGGGGCCCTAGATGGCCGATGGATCTGAGGGGATCAGGACGGAAATCCTTCCAGGAGCTAAGCGAGTACATGAAGAAATGGGATGAGGCAGTAGAGGCTCACAAGAGCATCATAGCAGCAGAAGCTGGAAGGGAAAGCCAGAATAGCAGGACCCGGACTCACTGTGGGGCTGACGAAAGCAGTCCGGAGTGGGACGAGAAGGGTCAGGACGGAAGCGGAGACACTCGTCATACCAGGAGTGGAGGTAGACCAGACCTGGAAAACAGGAGCCCTGAGTGTGGGGGGGTGTCTCGTAGAATTCACAGCGAAGGGGATAGGAGAACGCAGGAGTACAGGAACAGTTTTAAGTGCACCCACTATGCGTCTGGCAATAGTGGACAGAACGAAAGCTGCGAGAGGCCTCGCCATAACCCCTGTGATTACGGACCTGAACGCAGTCCGGGGGAGATGGGGAGCTGAGAAGGGTCTTACCAGATACTGAGTGACACTAGACAACGAGAGAATAGCGACAGGGTGGAGAATGGCAGAGAATCCGGCCATGGAGGAAGGGAGGCCAGAGAGAATGGACAGATTGGGATTGGGGGAAACAGGCCCGTGTTTCATCACCTTCCAAGGCAGGATGGCCGAGCATGGGACTTAGAAAGATGGGAGCAAGGGAGGACTCTCCAGTGGCGTCACTAGGGGGGTGCGGGGGGTGCGGACCGCACCGGGTGACACCCTCACATGGGGGTGACACCATCTGGTTGCGCCCCCCGCCCCCCCAGCAGGCCTCTGTACATGGCACCCCCTGCACCGCACCCGAAGGCCTCGGAGAGACTCGATCCGCTTTAAAAACAAAAGCGAACCGAGATATTTTATCACCTATTCGAATTAAAATGTTCTCATTAGATAAAGTTTAAAAAGTGTAGTAATGAGGGCCCCCGCCATTTATATGGAAAAAGACACAGTGCTAAAGAGGGGGGGGAGGCGGGGGGGGTATTAACCGCTTGGAAATTAGCTTTTACTTTAGCTGTTACATATCGTAACATTCTCACGTCTACAAACTCGCTGGTGCCTTGTACACAGATTTCTTTTTGCATCTTGAAAAGCTTTAAAAGAGAAACCACATGAAAGCGGCAGAGAGTGGGTTTAATGTGCGAGAGAGAGGGAGCTAGAGGGGGTAAGAAGACAGAGAGAGAGAGAGTTAGAGTGAGAAAGACAGAGAGAGAGGGAGCTAGAGTGAGAAAGACAGAGAGAGAGGGAGCTAGAGGGAGTAAGACAGAGAGAGGGAGACAGAGGTAGCTAGAGGAAGTAAGACAGAGAGAGAGAGAGAGGGAGCTAGACAGAGAGAGGGAGCTAGAGGGAGTGTGATAGAGAGAGAGGGAGCTAGAGGGAGCAAGATAGAGAGAGAGGGAGCAAGACAGAGAGAGAGGGAGCTAGAGGGAATAAGAGAGATGGAGGTAGAGGGAGCAAGACAGAGAGAGAGGGCGCTAGAGGGAGTAAGACAGAGAGAGAGGGAGCTAGAGGGAGTAAGACAGAGAGAGAGGGAGACAGAGGGAGCTAGAGGGAGTAAGACAGAGAGAGAGAGGGAGCTAGACAGAGACAGAGGGAGGTAGAGGGAGTAAGACAAAGAGAGAGGGAGCTCGAGGGAGCTAGACAGAGAGAGGGAGCTAGAGTGAGTAACACAGAGAGAGAGGGAGCTAGAGGGAGCTAGACAGAGAGAGGGAGCTAGAGGGAGTAAGACAGAGAGAGAGGGAGTCAGAGGGGGCTAGAGGGAGCAAGACAGAGAGAGGGAGCTAGACAGAGAGAGGGAGCTAGAGGGAGTAAGAGAGAGAGAGAGAGGGAGTGAAAGGGAGTAAGACAGAGAGAGAGGGAGCTAGAGGGAGTAAGAGAGAGAGGGAGCTAGAGGGTGGAAGACAGCGCGAGGAGCTAGAGGGAGTACGACAGAGAGAGAGGGAGCTAGAGGGAGTAAGACAGAGAGAGAGGGAGCTAGAGGGAGGAAGACCGAGAGAGAGGGAGACAGAGGGAGCTAGAGGGAGCAAGAGAGAGGGAGCTAGAGGGAGCTAGACAGAGAGAGGGAGCTAGAGGGAGTAAGACAGAGAGAGAGAGAGAGCTAGAGAGAATAAGACAGCGAGAGAGGGAGCTAGACAGAGAGAGGGAGCTAGAGGGAGTAAGATAGAGAGAGAGGGAGCTACAGGGAGCTAGAGCGAGCAAGACAGAGAGAGAGGGAGCTAGAGGGAGTAAGAGAGAGAGAGGGAGCTAGAGGGAGCAAGACAGAGAGAGGGAGCTAGAGGGACCAAACCGGAGAGAGAGGGAGCTAGAGGGAGTAAGACAGAGAGAGAGGGAGCTAGGCGGAGCAAGACAGATAGAGAGGGAGCTAGAGGGAGCAAGACAGAGAGGGAGCTAGAGGGAGTAAGAGAGAGGGAGCTAGAGGGAATAAGACAGAGAGAGAGGGAGCTATAGGGAGCAAGACAGAGAGAGGGGGGGCTAGAGGGAGTAAGAGAGAGAGAGAGGGAGCTAGAGGGAGTAAGAAAGAGGGGGATAGAGGGAGTAAGACAGAGAGAGAGGAAGCTAGAGGGAGTAAGGCAGAGAGAGGGAGCTAGAGGGAGCAAGACAGAGAGAGAGGGAGCTAGAGGGAGTAAGAGAGAGAGAGGGAGCTAGAGGGAGTAAGAGAGAGAGCGGGAGCTAGAGGGAGTAAGAGAGAGAGTGGGAGCTAGAGAGAGTAAGACAGAGAGAGGGAGCTAGAGGGAGTAAGACAGAGAGAGAGGGAGCAAGAGGGAGTAAGACAGAGAGAGAGGGAGCTAGAAGGAGTAAGAGAGGGTGAGAGGGAGCTAGAGGGAGCAAGACAGAGAGAGGGAGCTAGAGGGAGTAAGACAGAGAGAGAGGGAGCTAGAGGGAGTAAGGCAGAGAGGGAGGGAGCTAGAGGGAGTAAGACAGAGAGAGAGGGAGCTAGAGGGAGTAAGACAGAGAGAGGGAGCTATACAGAAAGAGGGAGCTAGAGGGAGTAAGACAGTACCTAGCACCGTACATTTCTGACAGAGGTAGTCCATGCGGTAAGTCGTGAGGGGGTGACACCATGAGTTACCCGCACCGGGTGACACCAACCCCAGTGACGCCACTGGGACTCTCCTTAACTCCCCCGAGCCTAAGCGTAGGACCCGGAGCTGGGACGGAAGAGAGACCGATGAGCACCCTAAGAAAGACATATTGAGAGCCGAGATAAAAGCCAAGAGACTTGATGTTGCCAGCCTAAAATCAGACATAGATGACATGGTAGATGGTACCTTGCCCTTGGAGAGAATGGACATGTATGAGCAGGATGAGATACTGTTCATGGCAAAGGACATCACTCGGAAAGCGAGAGCGGCACATGAGAAATTAGTCGAATTGGCAGGAAAATATATGGTAGACCTGTCAAGGACCAAAGCATTACAGGGTAACCATAGGCTACATTATTCAGATCAGGACCTAGATGAGAGAAGAACAATAGGATTAAAAACACACATAAGGGAACTGATCACGGGAATAAGGACATGGAGAGCGCTGGATAAATGGGAAGAGAGGTGGTCCAAGAAGGGGACCGTTAGGAGAAGCATGCTTGGGATGACCCCAGAGGGAGGACTGCAGAAAGTAGAGGCATACCCTTTGCGTGAGGTTGCAAATGGGAATTATGTGCATGTACCATGGAGCAGGGGGGACTTAGCAGCCTTTACTAACTCCTTCCCTAAATTGAGGGAGAATCCAGTTGAGTGGTACAAACAGGTAGAGAGGTTCGTAAAAATCTCCAAAGTACTATGGATAGATCTGAACACCCTGTTTGACATTGTGGTACCAGGAGACTTGTGGACAGCATGTAAGGTTAGTGCTGAGTGGCCCACAGCCGAACCAGAGAGAGATGCACGGACCAATGGACCGTCCGAGACAGTGATGGTAAAATACGAGAGAGTGATGACTTGGCTGAAAGATAAGGTGCCAATGCAGGACATAGATTGGGTCAAAATAGATCGAACTAGGCAGGAACCCAAAGAGACAGTTCATGAATATTATGAGAGACTGCTGAAGGCGTTTAAACAATATAGCGGGTTGGATGTAATGGACCCGAAAGACATAGGGCAGTTTGTGTCTAAGTTTGTCTTGGGTTTGAGACCGGATATTAGTTTAATGATTCAGCAACACTTGATTTGTTGGCAAAATAAACCTTTGGATGAAATTCTGAGATATGCTAGGTACTGCTGTGATGAGATAGACTCAAAGACAAAGAAGCTAAAAGAAAAACTGATGGTGGTGCAGATGCAGTCAGCTAGTAAGGGTGAACAACAGCAACAGCAACAGGGGACAGGGACCGGGGGTAAGAAACAGTATAGTCAGAACAAGGGCAATGAGGAGAACTCCACCTTTAGACCTAGAGTAGACATTGCGGCATCGAAAAAGACGACCCGGTGCCACCAGTGTAACGAGGTGGGGCATTGGAAACGCGAGTGTCCCTACAACGTTGAAATCGGAGAACAGGAGGTAGAGGAGGAAGAGGTTCAAAGCACTCCAGGAAGAGGGGTAACGCCGTACCAAGGAAAGGTGGTCAAAGGGGGGACCCCAGCTCCGCGAGCCCAGTTCCCGCAACCACCCAGAATAGGGACAACGGGAAAGACCTATAGACAGATGCCTCTGTTCGTAGGAGGAGAGGAGTGCTATTACGTTGATCCTTTAACAGGACAGAGAGTAGAGAGAGAAGACTGTACCCTCGGGGCAGCCTTAGATGTGGACCAAAGGGGACCTTGCGTTGAGGCCGAAGTGGCAGGGTGCCCCACGACCTTTTTGGTAGACACAGGAGCCACCCGATCCACGATAAGATCAGCCGCAGTTCCAGGCCTGCCCATGTCTGGAGAGACCATCCAAGTGGTGGGGGTCGCAAACAGGAGAATAACAAGCCCATTGACAGAACCAGTACAGGTGAAAATAGGGAAGTACAGCGATGAGCATCAGTTTGTGGTTTGCGATTCTAGTCCTGTATGTTTATTGGGAAGAGACCTTTTGTGTAAATTAAATTGTACAATATACTGCACCCCGCAGGGAGTGGAGGTATTGACCAATGATGATGACGCTGACTTCAAAGTCGCAAACTCAAGAATATGTGTGGAGCTGTATCCCACTTTGACAGTGGATGAGCTCCCATGGGATCTAAGGGAGACCGTGGCACCAGAAGTGTTGGACTTCACTGGGGAAGAGATTGGACTGGTCAAAGGAGTAGACCCAGTGAAAATCATAGTGAAACCGCATGCTGAGTTTCCGAGAACACCCAATATAAATTGACTCCAGAAACGATTGCAGGAATAAAGCCCGTGATCGAGTCCATGATTAAGCAGGGAATACTGAAAGAAATCGTGGGTAGTCCGTGTAACTCCCCGATTATGGGTTTACAGAAGCCAAATGGGAAGTTTAGAATAGTGCAGGATCTTCGAAAAATTAATAACATAGTTGTCTCATGTTGTCCAGTGGTACCGAATCCATCAGTGATATTGTTTCAGATACCGTTCCAAGCAGAATGGTTCACTGTGATAGATCTTTGCCAGGCTTTCTTTTCGATCCCTCTGGACGAAGAGAGCCATTTCCTTTTCGCTTTTAAGCTGGAAGGTCGCGTATTAACATGGTGTCGTAACCCCCAGGGGTATACAGAGAGCCCATCGATCTTTAACCAGCTGTTGAAGAAAAATCTTGAAAGTCTAGTGCTGCCCCAGAAGTCAGTCCTGGTCCAGTACATAGACGACCTCCTGGTGGCGTCAGAAACCGAAGAGGCTTGCAGGGAGGACTCCATTGCTTTGCTAAATCATTTGGCCGCAAATGGGCACAAGGTGTCCCCGGGAAAATTGCAGTACTGCCTGACAGAAGTACAGTACTTGGGGCACAGAATAGAGAAGGGGAAACGGAAGGTGTCCCCAGACAGAATAGAGGCGATCATGAAGATGAATGCGCCCAAAACACAGAGAGAGGTCAGGATGTTCCTAGGGATGGTGGGGTATTGCCGACAGTGGATAGCAAACTTTTCACTGAAAGCAAAACCCTTGCAAAAACTGACGCACAAGGAGGTGAGTGATCCGGTACCATGGGACAAAGACTGTTTGATGGCGTTCCTGCAGCTGAGAGAGGACCTGTGTCGTGCTCCTGCTCTGGGAATGCCTGATTACGATAAAATATTCTTGCTTTACTGTTGTGAAAGAGAGGGTTGTGCTTTGTCTGTGTTGGTCCAAATCCATGGGAATGCCCGTAGACCAGTTGCCTATTTCTCGGCTACTTTAGACCCAGTAGCCGCAGCGTTGCCCGGATGTCTCAAATCCATTGCTGCAACAGGTGTCAGTATCGAGCGTTGCGAAAACATCGTTATGGGGCACCCGTTAGAGGTGTATGTGCCCCATTCGGTTGAACTGTTAATGACCAGGACCAAAACACAGCATCTGACCAATAGCAGGCTCACGCGCTATGAGCAAGTTATTCTTGCTGCAGAGAACGTGACCCTCAAGAGATGCTCTGTTTTGAACCCTGCCACCTTGATGCCACTCCCAAGTGACATAGATGATGATGTATGTACAGACCATGATTGCCTTGATGTGACTGAACTATGCACCAAACCGAGACCCGACATCGTGGATGAGCCACTGACCGACCCCGATGAAGTATTCTTTGTCGATGGCTCATGTGTAAGAGACGAAGTTGGGCAGTTGAGAGCAGCTTATGCTGTGTGTACAATTACTGGAGTTGTAGAAGCCGGTTGCCTGGAAGGAGTACACTCCGCTCAGGTAGCTGAAATTATTGCATTGACGCGTGCCTGTCTGGCAAGCAACCAAATTCGAGTCACCATATACACCGACAGCCAATATGGTTACGGGGTAGTTCATGATTACGGGCAATTATGGTCTCAAAGAGGTTACATGACTTCTTCAGGTTCACCCATTCGTAATGGAGAGTTTGTACGTTTGCTGTTAGAAGCTTTGCAATATCCGGCAGGTATTGCGGTGGTAAAATGTACCGCCCACACTAGGAATATGGGCTTCGTGTCACAAGGCAATAGATATGCCGACGAAGTCGCGAGATACTGTGCAGAACAAGGATACTCTTTCACGGAGGTGGAAGTGGGCGGAATAAATGTAAGAACTGAATTAGCCATGATATTGGAAACTGTAGACTCTTGGGACGAGCTAAAATGTATGCAAGAAAATGCACCCGATTTTGAAAAGCAAACGTGGGAAACTGCAGGATGTGTAATAGGTGAGGCGCATTTCTGGGTTTCAGCAGATGGAAGAGCAGTGTTGCCCAATGAGATGGTGAGCCCAATGGCCAGACAGATACACGGTCCAGTACATCTAGGGAGAGATGCTATGCTGAGAGTATTTAGACAAACCTGGTACAATCCTAAGTTCAGAGTAGCAGCAGAAGCAGTGTGCCAGCGTTGTGTGACCTGCCAGCAGTTGAACGTAGGAAAAAGAACACCAGTTACACTGAGTCACATAGGGAGGTCTGGAGGTCCGTTCAATAGGATGCAAATAGACTTCATTGAAATGCCAAGGTGCAACCGCCTTCGTTATGTCCTGGTGGTTGTTTGCATATTTTCCAGATGGGTCGAGGCATACCCTACACGCAGGTGTGACACCCTCACAGTAGCCAAGTTATTGCTTAGGGAACTCATCCCGCGATTCGGGGTACCGGCCTCTTTGGAATCAGATAGGGGAACACATTTCAACAGCGAGCTTGTGAAGATGATTTGTGCGGCCCTGAACATAGACCAGAAATTGCATTGTAGTTACCGACCAGAAGCTTCGGGAATTGTAGAGCAGATAAACAGCACCATCAAGTCCCGAATTGCCAAAATGTGTTCATCAACGTCCCTGAGTTGGCCTGATGCGTTGCCATTGGTCCTTATGAGCATCCGTAGTACCCCAGACAGAAGAACGGGACTCTCACCTCACGAGGTGTTAATGGGGAGGGCAATGAGATTGCCATCAGTACCAACTGCCGCACTGTTAAACATCACAGATGATATGATCCTGGACTATTGTAATGGGCTGTCTGACGCCATTCATTCTGTGTCCCTTCAGGTGCAGGCTGCCGAGGTTCCGTCGTTCCAGGACCTGTGCCATGACCTGTGCCCTGGAGACTGGGTGCTTGTGAAAAAGCACGTAAGAAGAAGCTGCCTAGACGTCCGTTGGCGTGGGCCCTACCAGATCATCCTGATCACGAACACTGCCGTGAAGGTGGGAGGCTTGCCCAATTGGATCCACGCATCTCATACGCGGAGAGTTCCAGCACCTCTGGAAGAAACAGCTCCTCTCTCGGATGGAAGTCCAGCTGAGGACCGAGAAGCCATAGAGGGGGCCAGCCAAGCTGTAGAGGTGCAAGAAGAAGCTGGGAACGTGTCTGACCAAGCTGAGGACGGTCAGTACAACAGCGAAACGGACGACGCTACAGAAGGAGGAAGCAGCTGGGAGTACGAATCAGACACCGACCAGTCTGAAAGGGAGCGCGAGCAAAACAGAAGGACAAGGAGCAGAAGGGTAAGGCGTGGAGAAGCCAGTTGGCCGCAAAGAAGGAGTTCTAGCCTGAGGTCAACTCCAGAGAGAACCCTTGCTCCCATATCAGAGGATTCAGACCCGGATGAAGGTGCTCAGGGCGCTGAAGCACCAGATCTAAGAAGATCAAGGAGAGTACGTGTGCCTAACAGGAGATACGCCACCCCTGAGTGGTCATATCTGGTGACAAATGTCTTGGGAACAAGTGACAGGGAGGATACGAGCGGTGCTGGTGACCAGCTCTGAACCCATCCTCACAGTGGAAGTACAGCTGTTAGTGCCCGGAGTCGAAGCAGAAGGGTCACTGACGTTCACACTCCCCAACCCTCCCTGCCTAAGCAAGTTAAAGCACATGTTTTTCACAGAATTGCAATTCCCCGACTTTGGAACAAAGATAACGAGCCATGAAGAGCACATTCTTCGTTTGGAAATTTTGAACTATGCTATTCAAGCCGCAGGCCCGAGCCTCATTGTAGATGCTTAAAGACTTGTAAATAAGCAAGAAAAAGAAGATTACCTAGCGCCTAGGAAGCAGAGAATCTTAGGGACCTTCCCATAAGTTGACGGAGAAGGGCTAGGGTTGTCTCTGTTCAAGCTTTAAAAAGATTTTTGCAAAAGGAGATTGCCAGCTTCCTATTGTGTGATTCTAAACAGACTGGATGATCAAAAGAGACTGTAAAGGAATCAAGGGAAAAGAACTTTGTGTTGAAAGAGAAGGAGAGAATCATAATGTCTGAAGAAATGGAAGCCGGTAGCCCGAATCGTAGAGCCAAATGTATAATAGGCACACTAATAGTAGGAGTGATACTTCTAATAGCTTTAGTAGTTACTGTATCATATGTAGTGGGAAATGAGAGGGAGGCAAGGGTATCAGACGAGAAGTCTGTAGTGACACCAGAACCCACTGTTGCTGGTAAGAAAGGAAAAAACATACAAGAGAAAGCGTTATTAGCAGCAGAAGCCCGTAGGTTACACATGGATGAGTCCCAAGGCGACTATAGGTCAAATGCTTATGCCAAACTTTTGTATGAATACGTGTATGCCATGGAGGTCAAGGATTGCTACGTCTGCATGCAACTGCCGGCGTCTGTAGATGAAGGCATTAGATATCATCACCTCCCGTTGACATATGGCATTACATGTAGCTTATTGCTTAGTATATTTTACGGAAGAGATAGTTTTGAGTATTATTTCTCTAACTATGATTCCGTGTTACCAGAAGTCCCCAATTATAAGCAAATGAACAAGTGGGACTACTGGAAGAGTGAAGACAGATTGGCCAAGTTCTTCATTCCTTGGGATACTTTAGATACTTCACATGCCCGCAGAAATAACCTGACATGCAAGGTGACAGAAGTCGAAAAGAAGTTTATAGGGCAGGTGGATGATCGATATAGAAGGCAAAAGATTTTGAAAAAATCAGGACAATGGAAAACAGATTGGACCGAGGAAGAGAAGGCACACAAAAGGAAGGGTAGTAGTGGTCCAATAGCTTTGGATAAAACGCAGAGAGGGAAGTTATGTCTTCACAGAAGCAAAACGTACTACGAAAATGTATTCGTAGGGGAAGTCAGTTGTGAACATGCTTTCAGACTAGAATATTATACAAAGGATTTCTTGAAAGGAATGCAAGTGATTCCAAATGTATATTTTGTGTGTGGAAGAAATGCTTACGTGAGACTACCTGACAATTGGTATGGATCGTGTTACTTGGCAATTGTCTTTCCCAAAATATACCATGCTCAAGACTTAGAGATCATCGAGGGCAAGGCCTCGACAAGAGGGAGAAGAGACCTAGGAGATGCAGAAATGGTTGGAGATGTGTTTGGAGCTGCATTTCCTCTCTTAGGACTGATTCTCAATGATGTCAAAATTAGGCGACTGGCAACAGTCGTAGATAGGTTGTCTGCCAGCACTGCTAGATCCTTAATGCTGGTGGAAGGAGAGATGCAATCGATAAGGGCCATGGTGCTTCAGAACCGTCTTGCGTTAGACGTTCTGTTAGCCAAAGAAGGCGGAGTCTGTAAGGCTTTGAAGGTCCAGGAATGTTGCACTTACATTCCAGACAATTCAAAACCTCTTGAGAAAGTCATTATGAATATAACTAATATTCACAAAGAGATCGAAGACCTAACTAAAGTAAATGTTTGGGAAAAGGTGGGTCATGGAATGGGAGAAGTTGGAGGTTGGTTTGCCAACCTAGGGAAGAGTTTTGTATGGTATGTGCTGAAACCTATCATCATAATAGTGATCTGTGTGATCCTGTTGTGGGGATTGGTGAGGTCATATCAATGGTACAGATCGAATAGGTTGGAGAGATCCAGGAGAGAGCAGTTGCAGAGATTGGCTGCAATGCAAGACAATCAGTACTGGAGTCTGAGGGCTCTAGAAACGCAGAAACGAGGTGCATTAGCAATTAGTTCAGTTTAAATGTTGGTGATGACCCCTAGAGGTCATCAAAGGGGGGTACTGAGAGAGCGCACAACTGAACAAAATGTATGAGTGCATCAAAGTTGCAAGTAGTACGCACAAATCATAAGAGAAATGCTATGAGTGCTGAAAATATATTCACCTATGCTCGAAATGTGTAGTTAATCTAGAGATTTCATATAGAAGTGGAACTAATGCAGAAATGTGTGAAAATGTATAACCTTATTAGACGTGATTAATCATGGTCCATGTCATGTGGCTGCTAATAGAAAAATGTCATACTGCAAGACAGAGAAGGGAATAGGCCTCATGGCTAGGCCAGAAGGGTAGAAACGTATACATCTTTGCATAGGCATGGACTGCACTAATGTTACCATGATTTGTTTATTCGTTAGAATTATATTCCATAGATGTGTTTTCTTATTATTCACAATATAGATGCTAACGTGTTATTTTAGTTAACCTCTGCGAGAAATGTTGTAGTCCTAAAGTGGTAAAGGGTTTTAATCTGCACGTACTGGTACAGGCCGACTTGTGTCAGGTAATAAGTTGCAAACTTCTGTTAGAAGTCTATGGGAATGGAGATTCAGCTACGGATGTCTGTCTGCATATGTGAGGGGGATCCAATTAATAATTGGATGAATAGAGTTCTGTTCAAGAGACTGGTGCAGACATGGAGGAGGGTTCAGGAATGTTTTAGGGGGTATCGGCGGGCCGGAGAAGAGTCTGAGAAGCAAGGTCAACGCTAACGCACGAGGCCCAAGGGAAGATCATCATGGAAAAAGCCAGAATCGACACCACGTGAGGGGCGTCTCACGAGGGGCGTCTCAAATGTTATTGTGTTTGTATTAGGGACAGCACCCCTGGGTGGAGTTAGAGCAGTTGCCTGAGGACCCTTTAGAGAGCGGATGGGTAGGCAGAGAGGGGTCATGACTGGAGATCATAGGTTTTCACCTAGAGACTAAGAGTGGGTGATCTTCCTAGGAAGTCATTTACCGCTGACACCTTTTCGATAGGTTGGGATTCTGTTAAGTAGGGATACCATCCAGAGCAGGGTAGGGACAGCCTAACCTGAAACCTTTCCCTCCTGCTGTAAATGACGGAGAGATCACAATATGTGTCTATGCTTGCAGCCCTTTTGATTTTAGAATTAGTATTGGTTGTGTTCTTTGCTCGCCTAAGGGCTTTTCGAGAGCACATGTTTGTAGTGGTGCCCATATATCTTTTGAATCTCATTTTGAGATGTCTGTACTTGCAGTTAACCTTGACTCTGTAATAAATCTTTAAAAGCTAGAAGTAGTTTGTGGTTTTTCTGAGTCGAGTTCATCATTAGCAAAGTTAACCTGGTATTGGATGCACTTTCTTTCCTCAATGACAGGCAATAAAGGTTCAGTCGACCAGAACGGGATTTAGATCTAGAGTGATAAGTTAGAGATCTACAATCTCGCCCCCGCACATGGAACATCAACAGGGAATTGCAGAGTCCCACAACAGAAGAAACATGTCAAACTTAGGTTTATTCTTTTAATACCATGTTCATGTTATGTGTTGCAACAAAAAGGTGTGGCAAAGTCTTAAGAAATATGCTTTCAAAGAAGGTAGTCTGTGCAGAAATTGCTGCCTCAGGTTCTCATTTCAAAATGAAGTAGATTAATTTCCTGTGAAGCCTGTTCTTGTTTAAATAATATGTAAAGGAGGCATTGAGTGATGGATGTGTCTCAATAAATTAGCTTGCTTGTTTTTCAACATGTTATTGCCAATTTGCTTTTATTTTTCTCCCTGAGTTTTGCTCTTGTAGTCAGAATTCACTTTGGATTTATTTCTGAAAAGACCTTGCTTGGTTCTTTTCCCTTCTTTAAAGTCAGGGAGAGTTTGGTGCCTTACTTATATTCTTTTGCATAAATCTTCTTCTTCCATCAAGAGTTAGAAGGCTGCCACGGAGAATGTTTGGCCTTCGAGTTTTTTTCCTTCTTCTGAGACTATCTTAAGGAAACACTTGACAACATTCACAACTACTATTAAGTGGAGAGTGGCACATGACTAAAGGGAGGACTCGCCCTTCTTCTAGCAATCAAGAAGGACATTTGATACAACTTCACAGAGTCCAGTCGCTGACAAATTACAACACCAATGAGTGCTCATGTATGCTGAGGCTATGGGTTTCTCATGGAATATCAGACATTGCAATGCATACTGTTACCACGCATGCTTTTACCACCCATCTAATACAACACATTGGCCTTTACAATGCATTACATTAAATTGTGGCCCTTTACCAAGCATTTCTGGGTTATACATTTTTTATTGGGGGGGAGTGGGGAATCTACCCCCAAACCCCCTTTACATACATTTAACTTTTTTTAGGGGCAACCCTCCAAGCCCCACTTTGTTTGAACTCCTATCCTCCCTTTACCTCTTCCCTCCCTAAACCCTAAATGTACCCTTACCTCCCTTTACCCATACACACCCCTAAATCCAAAAATCCCCATACCTCCCTTTATCTCTTCCTACCTCTAAATCATACATTTACCTTTCCCTCCCTATACCTCTACCCACCCCTAAATATTAAACTTGCCCTTACCTCCCTTTACCTCTACCCTCCCCTGAGCCCTAAAAGCACCCTTACCACCCTTTGCCTCTACCCACCCCGAAACTCTAAAATTACCCTTACCTCCCTTTACCTGTACCCACACCTTTACTCCCCCTCCTTTTTTGAACAACATTAAAAATGATGCTTTTTTAAATGAAAATACTTACCTGTATGTTAAAGCACTGCATGATGAAGTTAAAACATATACCTGTACTTACCTGTGTGATACTTACCTGCATGGTAAAACTGCGTGGTACGGGTCATGTGTGGTAATGTCATCATTGTACAAGCCTCATACCTTCTTAAGTTTTAGCACAAAAACTACAACTATGCCTTGAAAAATCAGCTTTAAGGCAAACTTACTATTTGATATTTAGCCACCTGGACTAAATGCAATGACTTCTGTGACCTGATTTAATCAATTAGCAACCAAAACTCCTTTTTGGTTAAAATTAATGCAAATTATATTGAAACCATGCTGTTAAATCAAGATCAATTTCTTCTTCTTTAATTCCCAAAGTTAACATTTGGTGCTCTTTTCATTTTCTTCTTGTTCACATGTTGCTAGTAAAATACTGAACACAATATTTTGGTCCATTTGTTATTATTTATCAGATTAATACTGCGGCCTTTCGTTTCAAGTTACCTTGCACTTGGAAGATTAATTCAGTTTGTCACTCTTCTCATTATATTCCGTATAGTACTGAGTCTTATCATCGACTTCCGCATGAACCTCTGCCAATCAAATCAAATTAAAATCATGGTACAGGGACAATGAGAATTTGAGTTTCAATATCATCTGCATTCTTAATTCACCAGAAAGATTACCCACCGAGTGAGGGCTCTTGGGAACAATCTTCTGTCAATGCTCTGTTGTTGATTCGCCGTTTATCCCTAGCATGACAATCATAGACCCAAAGCTTCAGGAGCATACTGTTACATCCCCAACCAGTAGGTTACCTGAGGTGGTGAGTGATAAGAAGGTGTGGCCTCCTCACAGCCCACACAGAAACAGCATTTCCATGGTTGCTGACACTTGGAGGGCTACTCCATAATGTGTTGGGATCATCGCTGGGGAAGGCCGTCATTGAGCTACAGAAGCCCACATCAAAAAAAATATGTCAAACTTGGGATTTCTGCTTTGCATGCCTTGTCGATGTCATGTGTTAGAAAAATGGGTTTAGCTGAGTCTTAAGAGATCTCTTTCTCAGGATGGTGGTCTGTCCCTGGAGTGATGCCTAAAGTTCTCAATTCAATATGAAGTTGAGTCCTTTGCTGTGATGTCAGTTCCTCTTTGCAATGTGTGCACTCCCTTATGTTTAGCTGTAGTTATTGCTCATTTGCCCCTAAATTTGTTCCTACTTTTAGCTTCTTGCAGTCAGAATTACCTTTAGATGTTCTACTGGAAAGACCTCACTAGGATCTTTTCCCTTGCCTGGTGTCGTAGAGTGTTTGGTTCCTTGCTAATTTTCTTCTGCACAAATCTTCATCTTCAAACAAGATCTACATGATAGCCAAAGAGGTTTTTTGTCCTTTGTGACTTTTCCTCCTATCTCAGAGCCTCTTAGGAGACACTTGGCACCTTTTACTTGTTATATTAAGTGTAAGGTGCCTCCTTGGTAAAAGGCAGGCATCATCCCTTCTTTGGATAATCAAGAAGAAAATTTGACACATATTCACATCATTCTGATCTAGTCAAGAAGACATTATTACTTTACTTTACTAATTTGTATGGCGCAACAAATCATCCCCAGAGGGATCTCTCGGAGTCTCAGAGAGGGACTCTAAAAAAAGGGCAGTGGAATCTAAAATAGCCAGGTTTTCTGAATGATTGTAGATGAGTTGAGAAGAGAGGAAGACCACCTCGCAACTTGAAGTTTTTCTCTCTTGTCTTCCTATTCCCATCACCCAACTGTTTACCATTCCCTGTCATATATGCTCACGAGTTCGGAGGAGAGCAAGAGAGGGAATTGGTACCAGCAGCACTTCGTGACTCAATACTGCTTTGGTAGGACCACACACAGTAGAAGTTAGTGTTTGCAGTGTGTGTATTTAAATTGTATTAGGTTATAATTAGCATTACTATAGAAGTCGGCTTTATGATGCAATGTTGGATGGCACTGAATGTCCCACAGTTTTACTTCAGATATGCTTCCCATTTAAATTTCAGAGTATCCAGGTTCACCAGTATAATTGCTCTGAGTGTGTTGTATGAATGGATTACTACTTTACAGATACCTCCAACTACTAGTAGTGCCTGGAGGACCATTTTGTTATGCGGTTAAGTGTTTTCTGATTTACAGGTTAATTTGGCTGTGTTTGTCAACAAAGCATGTATCATGAATTGGACAGAAGGTACATCATAGTCCTGTCTGATTTCTGTGAATTTATGTAGTTCATTATCTGTGTATAAGAAGACCTGCTGTCACATTTTCCGCACCTCTACAATGCGAGTAAAACACCTATTAGCAATCCACGTGTTTATGGTTTCTCCATGTATGTCTTAGCGAGACATCTGAACCAACATTGTCTAGTGTCAGTCAGTCAGTCATAAATCTTTTATTCGTTTTCCATAATTTTGTAGGAACCATAAAAAGAACATTTACAACATACAGTTTTAAAACATCTGGTCAGCAGTAAAAATAATTCTAAGAAAAAAACATAAGTACGTTTGATAAGATAACAATTTGTTAAAAAGACAGAGGATGTGATAATAAAGTGCTAGTACGTTAAAAACAGCCAATTAATCAAGGTTGCATCGATATTTTATATACATTTTCAGAAAACATGCAACACGTTTGGCAATGAATACAGAGTCCAAATATTGCAAAGCCAAAAAAGCGGGATGACAGGATCTCAAGCCCATGAGTGAGAGTAAAGGAATAATCCAGCGCTTTCGCGGCAATTCATAGAACCTACAGAAAAATATAACATGTATTGTGGATTGGGCCGAGGAGTCATCACATGGGCATTTAATTATAGATTCAGACCAATCCTGTTTTTTCGGAGACATTGTCTAGTGACATTCAGCAGCTTTGGGTGAGACAAAAGAAAGTCCAAAGTCTGCGATAAGCCCTCAAGGATGGATTACCGTTCTAGAGCTTGCTAATATAGTTTGTACTCCATTAGTCCACTCTTTTGAGACCCCCACTACCCACTGTAGCTGGGCTGACAAATATTAGGATTTCAAGTCTGGCAGTGACCAGGAGTTGCATCTTGGTGAGAAAGACTCTGCATATGCCCCCACCATAACCCAAGTCGACTAGTACTGAATTCAGTTCCTCGAAAACAAATGAGGCAAATCATGGGAATGTTAAACAGGAAGTAGAATAACCTAGGTTGTATTCCTACTTTTATTAGAGCTTACCCTCCAACCAGCAGGGCCGGCTCTAGGCTCATGGTGGCCCTGGGCAAGGAGCGTAGGTAGGGGGCCCGAAAGAGGTGGTCCGGGCGGGGCCGAGCACGCAGGCCAGTAAAGAGGGGAGGGGGTCAGGGTGTTTAGTAGTGGAACAGAGCCGGAGGCCGCCAAATCCCTGCCAGGGGCCACCACGCAAATATGTATCCATCCTCAGAGGATTAATATATTAAGGATATATATTGGCGTGGTGGCCCCTGGGGTTTGGTGGCCCTATGCAGGTGCACAGCTTGCACATGCCTAGAGCCAGCCCTGCAACCAGTAATGTTGACAGGCATTTCCGGAATGAAACAGAGCCACCACCACCCAGGCCTGCACAACGTTACCCTCAATAGAATTCTTTTCTCAATGGTGTGCTTGCATACCCATGGACCTGAATGAGTGTGGCGCCCATTTCGAGGTTAGATGTTTAGTTCACAAAGGGTCCTGGCGGCATTGAGCCTTCAAAAGAGAAATTATTGATTTGTTCTTGACAGTAAACTTTAGTCCAAACACCGAGCCAGATTGCTCCAATCTGTTTATCAGATGTTACAATCCAGTATCAGAATTGCACAGATATACTAATATATTGTCTGATTACATAGAGATGATTTGCTTCTCAATTCCTAGAAGTATTCCCTGCTTGCTGCTCTCTGAAATAATCTAGCTGGCAACATTAATGATAATGGACAGCCCTGCCTCCGGAAGAGTGCCCCCCCCCCCCCCCCACACACACTTCTGTGCAGAAATCTGGAAAAAATAAATGGTAATGAAAGGATTTTATGACTATTTGATTTTTTCAGAGAAGGCGGGTGGGGGGGGCTTGTGCGTCATTGCTGCTAATTGACAGCAGTGGCGAGGGGCCCCGTCAGTATGAATTGTGCATGTCGGTTTGGCCGGCTACCTTGCTACTGCCAAACGGACATAGGCAGTTCAAACTCTCCAACCCAGCTGTCTACGAAAGCTGGTTTGGAGAGCAGGCACAGGGCTCTAGTGCCTTTCAGAGCGCTGAGGCAGCCTGCTCCAGCCAATCCAAATGCTTCACTCATGCTGCATGAGAACAGTGTCTGGAATGGATA
Organism: Lissotriton vulgaris; assembly: GCF_964263255.1. Lineage (NCBI taxonomy): Eukaryota > Metazoa > Chordata > Amphibia > Caudata > Salamandridae > Lissotriton > Lissotriton vulgaris. The sequence continues at coordinate 176,462 of NW_028245007.1, forward strand.
ACATAGTTGGATTTGTGACATCCCCTTGTGCTCGGAGGAGTCTGGAGGATTGGAGACCATCGAGGACATGCTGCAGGATAGGGTAATTGAAACTTTATTTTTCTCTTTTTTGATTGTTTATTGTAATATGTTTTGATGTAATTTTGTAATGTACATAATGTAAATATATGTAGGGCCCTACCATTTTTTATTATCACCAACCGCCACTGAGTCCTACACCTCGTGATTGGCCAGGAGTCAGAAATGACAGCCCCATTTTTTAACCAAACATTAATTTCCCTGCCGTATCTTACAGCACTAAGAACAAATATTCCCTCCCCAAAGTGTCGAAGGTCTTCTAGATATGAATCGAGGCCCCAGCATCTTCTACAGCTTGTGAGGCACCATGCCCAGAATTTTGAATAGTCTGCGAATGGGAAGGGGCTTCTACCCAGTACAAACCTGTGCTGATCTGGGAACCCCTTCGTGAGGCTTTCCCAGTCTTTTGCTGTCCAAACTGAGCATCGATAATAAGCAATATAATTTACCATTAGATGGATCACAATGTGGTATGGGGAGTTATGATGATGGCCTCTACAGCAGTTCTATATAGCATTCCTTTGACTCTTCTAGGCATATATAGTTCTAGTAATATTGGTGCCAAGATAGCACTAAGTGTAGCGTATGGTTCTATAGGGAAACCATCACTACCTGGAGCTCTACACTGTGCTAAAACGGTCAAAGTGCCTTTAATTTCCTGTACGGTACCTCCAGTGCTTCTATTGCTGTTGAGATCAATTCATTAGATTTAGCTCTTTACATATTCTCATATCAAGATGCAGATCTAGCCAGGAGGTTCTGAATATAGCTTGGCAGAATATTCGGTGAAGGTGGTATTAACACTCAACTGTGATTAGATCTGAATGCTGTTCTCTATATGGTACAAAAGGGGGTGGTGATGGACGGAGCATCTGAACCAATCAAACACTCACACCCAGTCAACAGATCTGGGTTTAATCCATCACCGTTCTTTAGCCCATTCTGCCACCCCAGTTCAGACATGGCCATATGCAAATCAGTCTGACTAGGTGCCTCATGGGAAAAGTCCAGCCCAAACTGCCAAGCCATGCCTTCCCTGGACCAGATTCAAGCTTCCTAGGACTGGTTTCTGGCATTACAGCCGTCTTCAGCCAGGCGTGCGTGAATCCAGTGGCACATTGAGCAAGGGACTCGCGTCTGAGCATACCCTGCCAACTTATGGCGAACAAAGCGGTACAAAAGGGGGTGGTGATGGACGGAGCATCTGAACCAATCAAACACTCACACCCACTCAACAGATCTGGGTTTAATCCATCACCGTTCTTTAGGCCACTCTTCCACCCCAGTTCAGACATGGCCATATGCAAATCAGTCTGACCCTGTGCCTCATGGGAATAGTCCAGCCCGAACTGCCAAGCCATGCCTTCCCTGGACCGGATTCAAGCTTCCTAGGACCGGTTTCTGGCATTACAGCCGTCTTCAGCCAGGCTTGCTTGATCCAGTGGCAAAGTGAGCATGAGACTCAAGTCTGAGCATACCCTGCCAACTTATGGCGAACAAAGCAGTACAAAAGGGGGTGGTGATGGACGGAGCATCTGAACCAATCAAACACTCACAGCCAGTCAACAGATCTGGGTTTAATCCATCACCGTTCTTTAGCCCACTCTGCCACCCCAGGTCAGACATGGCCATATGCAAATCAGTCTGACCCTGTGCCTCATGGGAACAGTCTAACCCGAATTGCCAAGCCATGTCTTCCCTGGACCGGATTCAAGCTTCCTAGGACTGGTTTCTGGCATTACAGCCGTCTTCGGCCCGGCTTGCTTGAATCCAGTGACAAAGTGAGCAAGGGACTCACGTCTGAGCATACCCTGCCAACTTATGGCGAACAAAGCGGTACAAAAGGGGGTGGTGATGGACGGAGCATCTGAAGCAATCAAACACTCACACCCAGTCAACAGATCTGCGTTTAATCCATCACCGTTCTTTAGCCCACTCTGCCACCCCGGTTCAGACATGGCCATATGCAAATCAGTATGACCCTGGGCCTCATGGGAACACTCTAGCCCGAACTGCCAAGCCATGCCTTCCCTGGACCAGATTCAAGCTTCCTAGGACCGGTTTCTGGCATTACAGCCGTCTTCAGCCAGGCTTCCTTGAATCCAGTGGCAAAGTGAGCAAGGGACTCACGTCTGAGCATACCCTGCCAACTTATGGCGAACAAACGGTACAAAAGGGGGTGGTGATGGACAGAGCATCTGAACCAATCAAACATCACACCCAGTCACATCTCACTTCCTCACACACCACATTTAGGATTACTACACGTCTTGGAAGGGGTGGGGGTAACATATATAAGAGGCACCTACTGCTGCTGGGACTCACCCTCGCCAAAAGGAATATAGCCAAGGCGTGGAAGGACCCCCGCCCTCCCTCAGTTTTGGTGTGGAAGAAGGGCCTTGATTTCGGTATGGGGCTGGAACAGCCAATCTTTGTGGCCCGTGGGTGCCCGTGAAAGCACTATAAGATATGGAAGAGGTGGGCAGAGTATCGGGGCCTTTGGCTGGAGCCCCCAATAGACCAGGAGATGGACCAGGAGATAGGATAGAAGAGTCATGAAGAAGAAGTACACATGCTATTGGACTGTGGTTTATATTGGAGAAACTGGGAAGTGCTGTTGTGCGATCGGGATGGGTGGGATCCGGGTGGGGGGAGTTGGGGGGGTCAGAGGGGGAGGTGGAGGGGGGGTGGATGGTTGGTAAGTTTGATGAAACATTTGATTCTAAAATGCTGTATAGATTGCCAATTTCGTGATGCTTCATATTTGATGTGCAGTTAACTTCGGTGTGCGAGGTGCTGCTTTAAATGTGCGATCTAGCAGTAAAATCTGTTTAAAAAAAAAAATCACCCCCAAGATCATTTGTAAACTGTGGCGTCCACAGAAAAAAGATGTAGACACCTCTACTGCCTAAGTTGTTGCTGGGTGCTAGGGTCAGTCTGGTTGACTAGTGAATGCGGCTGAGAGGTTAATATAGGGCTGTTGGACCTAGGGTATCCTAGACTACATAGGGTAGCCTGGCACAGTAGTGGACACAGCTAAACTCAAGGCGTTGGTTAAGTGCTTACAAGTCCCACTCACAGTAACTCAGTGATTAACCACTAAAATAAAGGACACAACACCAATTTTAGGAAAATACCAGTACCTTTTATAAAAATATTGTTCTTTCTTGTTCTTGTTTTAAATAAAAGCAGTATACAAATAATTTACACAGTTCTCATAGATCTCAAATCACATTGGATACTTTCCTCAGTCAGTACATAGAATTAAAGGTACAACACTTTTGAGATAAGTTGCTGCCAATGTTACAATATACTTCTTCAAATTATGATTACAGAAGGGAAGCCTCACCTTTCAGGTGTAATATGCCACTTTACACAACCTGGAGTGTACCTTACCCATCCATATTCAGAGCCCAGCTCAGCCTGTCAGACTCTGCCCCTCGTAGTGCTGTTCTCATAGCCCACAGCCAGTTATTTAGCTAGAAAGGAGACAAGATGGTTTAGTAAGGCTTCCTTTTGTTTAAGCTAGCTACACCACTCGGGAAATGGAGTTGACTCCAGATGATCCACTGCCTGCAGCAATTTTAACAGAGGCTCTAAATATTGCTGGTGCTCTCTAGCCCAACTTCTACACTTCTTGCCCAACCACCTGAACCAAGCGGTACGTTTCTTTTCACACTCCCTCCCTTCTTTAAACTCTTTACTCACAGTCAGGGAGTATTCTAGTCACCGTTCCTCTTTGGATCTTTTGGGCAGACACAGCACTTCGCAGCCGCGCTCGCTACGGCTGCCTTCACAGGTTGCTGTCTGCCGGCACAGCCTTCTCGCGCTTCCCCCCTTCCCGGCTTACTTTCTTTCTGAGGCAATCCAGTCAGCGTTGCCTTCTTCCGGCACCTGTCGAAGGGTCTCGGTGAGGTCGGCGACGGAGGGGGGAAGGCGGGGAAACTCACGCTCGGCTGAGACGCTCCACCGTCGGGTCCTTGGCGGCGCTTCTGCCTTCTTTCCGCGTCTCCTCAGGCGGGGGCTCCGCCCCGGGCGCACCTCTGGTGACGCGGCCGGCTCCTTCCTCTCTTCCGACTCCGCCTTGGGCACACCTCTTCCGACGCGCCGGGTCCGCCCTCACAGCTCCGGATGCCGCCTCTCCTTCCGACAACAATCGGATCAGCTGGACACTCTACACTCGTGTGGGACAGACGCGCTGTCGGCGGTCGGCGCTCCACACAGGTAGGGAATCACTGCCTTTCTTCAGAGACTGGAGGCCAGTCACAAGGGTAATGAATGGAACTGACGTCCCTCAGCCGGGTGGCACCGCGCTGATTCGATGTATCACTTAGGATGCCCCCAGCATTCAGGGCAGGCGCGCAGGACGCGCTCAAGGGTTGGTTTGATGTAGTTTAGGAGGGTCTTCTTGCCACACGACCCGGTGCTTTGCAATCAGCCCACAATGTCTCTGGTCACACTGCTTGGATGTCGTGACAGTGGGGTTTGGTCAGCCTGAAAGGGGGCACTTCCCAATACGCGACAGCCGGCCTACAGGTCGATCTGGTCACCACTGGTGCGCAATCCTCCTCCACAAGTCGCCTCTCTCCTCACTGGTCACTCCTGAAAACTGCACAAGATGGCTGCTGGTCACTGGCCTTATATAGGGTGGCCTGAGACCTGCAGAAGTCACTGGATGCTTCTAGAAAATTCCTCATGTTATCCTATGGCCTGTTCTCCAGTGTTGTCCGTTATGGCAGTTGGTGGACACCATCTTAGGTGTCTGGATGTCCCTAGATTTTCAAGGGCTTGAACTAGGCCTCACAGGTTATGAGGGAAAAATGGCGTCATAACCAAGGAACACCTAGCCCCCTGACAGCACTGAAAAATCCTGGTGGGCGTGTATAAAAAATAAAAACAGAAACTCTGGGAGGCTAAGGGGGACAAAAATAAATAATAATGGTTAGAACATCCCCAGAAGCAGACAGGTCTAACACGCGTCCCCCCCAGCTGAAAGTGGGGAGAACTACCCAACCCCTTGGGAGTCCTCATCACTAAGGCGGAAATACCTGGATAGACCGTCTGCATTGGCATGGTCCGTCCCAGGTCGGTGTTCCACCCTAAAGTCCATTCCCTGTAGGGAGATGGACCACCTTAGCAACTTGGGATTCTCCCCCTTCATTTGCATCAGCCAACGAAGGGGGCGGTGGTCAGTCTGAACCAGGAAGTGCGAGCCACACAGGTATGGCCGCAGCTTCTTCAGAGCCCAAACCACCGCAAAGGCTTCTCTCTCAATTGTACTCCATCTCCTTTCCCTGGGGAGTAGTCTCCTAGACAGGAAGACCACGGGTTGATCCAAGCCCTCATCATTTAGCTGCGATAACACTGCCCCAATGCCATGTTCTGACGCATCTGTTTGGACAATGAATTCTCTAGCAAAATCAGGGGCTTTGAGAATGGGAGCAGAACACAATGCTTGTTTCAGGGTCATGAAGGCTTGCTGGCAAGCCTCCGTCCAGACTACCCGTCGGGGTTGTTTCTTGGAAGTAAGTTCAGTGAGGGGTGCCACAATGGTGCCATACCCCTTCACGAAGCGACGGTAGTATCCAGTGAGGCCCAGGAAAGCTCGGACCTCAGTTTGAGTCTTGGGGGGCTCCCAGGCGATGATAGCCTCAATCTTTGCCTGGAGGGGCTGCACCGTCCCTCTGCCCACCAAGTGACCTAGGTACACCACCGACCCCTGTCCGATCTGACACTTGCTGGCCTTGATTGTCAAGCCAGCCCTTTGCAGGGCATGAAGAACAGCTTGCAGGTGCTGCAAATGGTCCTCCCAGCTGCTACTGAAGACAGCAATGTCGTCCAGGTAAGCAGCAGAAAAAGCTTCCATTCCAGAAAGGACCCTGTTCACCAGCCGCTGAAAAGTGGCAGGGGCATTCTTGAGCCCAAAGGGCATCACACGAAATTGGTAGTGTCCCTGAGGTGTAGAGAAGGCTGACCTTTCCTTCGCCTCCTCGGTAAGGGAAATCTGCCAGTACCCTGAAGTTAGGTCAAAGGTACTTAAGTATTGGGCAGCTCCCAGCCGGTCAATAAGCTCATCCGCCCGTGGGATGGGATGTGCGTCAGTCTTGGTTACTGAATTTAAGCCTCGGTAGTCCACACAGAATCTCAATTCAGGTGTGGTGCCTGGTGGGGCAGCTTTTGGTACAAAAACCACCGGGCTAGACCAAGGGCTACCAGAAGGTTCAATCACTCCTAGCTCCAGCATCTTGGCGACTTCACTTTTGATGCTGGCCTTCACCTTGTCCGACAGCCGGTAGATTTTAGACTTCACAGGTGGGCTGTCTCCTGTGTCCACGTCATGGGTACACAGGTGGGTCCTACCCGGGACAAGGGAGAACAGAGAAGAAAATTGCTCCAGGATCTGGCGGCAATCACTCTGCTGTTCAGGAGTCAGGGATGGCGAGAGAATCACTCCCTCCACCGACCCATCCTTTTCTTGGGACGAGAGAAGATCAGGGAGAGGTTCGGTTTCCTCTTCCTCTGCTCCATCGGTCACCATCATTAAGACAACCTCGGGCCTCTCATGATGTGGCTTGAGGCGATTGGCATGCAGCACCCTGTGGGGCTGCCTCGGGGTCTTAAGATCCACCAAGTAGGTGGACTTACCCTTTTTCTCCAAAACCTCAAAGGGGCCTGTCCAACGGTCCTGGAGGGCATTTAGCTCTCCAGGTTCCATTACCCACACTTTCTGTCCAGGCTCCAGTTCCACTGGGTGAGCGTTGTGGTCATACCACTCTTTCATAACTGCTTGGCTGGCCTCCAAGTTGTCTGAAGCTTGCTTCCACAACTTAGCCATTTGGCTCCGGAAGGCCAGCATGTAGCTCACCACGTCCTGGGGAAGCTTCCTGGGAGTCTGTTCCCATCCGTCTTTCACCAGGCTGAGAGGTCCCCGTACAGGGTGCCCGTACACAAGTTCGAAGGGGCTGAAGCCCACTCCCTTCTGTGGCACTTCCCTGTAGGAAAACAAAAGACAAGGTAGGAGGACGTCCCATTTCCTCCGCAGGCTCTCAGGTAGACTCCGTATCATACCTTTCAAGGTTTTTTAAACCTTTCCACAAGACCATTGGTTTGTGGGTGATAAGGAGTGGTAAACCGATAGGTAACGCCGCACTCCTTCCACATAGCCCACATGTATGCTGAAAGGAAGTTAGTCCCCCTGTCGGACACAACCTCCTTGGGGAAACCCACTCGGGTGAAGATCCCCATCAGGGCCCTTGCCACTGCAGGTGCAGTGATGGTCCTCAGAGGTATTGCCTCCGGGTACCGTGTGGCATGATCCACCAAAACCAGTATGAACCGGTGACCAGCTGAAGTTGGTGGATCCAATGGCCCTACAATGTCGATGCCCACCCTCTCAAAGGGGGTGCTAACGACAGGTAGTGGTTCCAGAGGAGCTTTTAGCTTCACCCCTGTTTTCCCACTGGCTTGGCAAGACACGCACGTCCGACAATATGTATCAGACGCCACTTTCATTCGAGGCCAGTAGAAGTGGGGGACAAGCCGGGCAAAGGTCTTGTCCTGTCCTAGGTGTCCTGCCAATGGAATCTCATGAGCCAGTTCCAGAAGGAAGGCTCTAAAGCATTGAGGGACCACCAAGGCCCTGGATGAACCATGTCCCGGTGCCTTGGGCTCACTGTAGAGGAGTCCATCCTCCCAGTAAATCTGGTAGCTCCCTTCAATGTTCCCTGCTGCCTGAGCTTTGGCCTGTTGCCGCAGCCCCTCGAGAGTAGGACACTCCTTCTGAGCTTTGCAGAACTCTTCCCGGGAAGGACCTCCCTCCACATGCCATTCAGTAGGGATGGGTAGGTTCTCCAGGGAAGCAACATTCTCCCCTGTGGACTCCAGATCCACCTCCGCAGGTGGCCCGTCTGTCTCACGAGGTGGAGATGTCGAGGCAGGGTCCTCCGGCCTCCTGTCCTTCTCCTCTCTGGCAGCCGGCTGGGCCATTGTTCCAGGCAATTAATCAAAGATTGGGGAGTAGGGTAGACGGTCCATTCATCACCCCGGTAACAATTATTTAATAATCAAAAGAAGAATGGACACTTGTTACCACTTTAACCATTGGTTAAAATTGGACACTCTCATAAACGCGGTGTTGCTCGTGCGGTGTATGTCTTTCTTCCGCCCCTCACACGCGTTATGGCATTTATCATCGAGTGTTCCAATAACGTGCTGTATGCCAAGCCTCAACCCGAGGCAACCTCTGGCGTTAGTGGCAGTGTCCAGAGATAAGGGTAAGGGGAGGTAGGGCACCCAAAAAGGAAGATAAGAAGCTAATACTACACCGGTGAAAGTTTTATTAAAAAAGGTGAAGTATTGCTAGTAAAATAAATTGCGGTATAATGGGAGGTCGAGTTAGTGGATCTCTTTATACCTCTTTAATGGCGTCAACATGTTTCTGCTCCATATCGCCCAGCCGGGTCTACGGAGCATTCGTCAGGACAGGTACACAATACAAACAACAGATAATAAAAATTACTTGCACCATTTGTGTAGTAATGAATTATGTCGAATTCTCGCCTTTTCGGGAATTTTGTCTGAAAGAAGAAATAATTCTATATTTAGGAATTAAGTCTTATGGGTGCATCTATAGCATACAAGAAATTTCTCACCATTTTGTGGAAAATTGGCTTTAATTGAGTGAAAGCCGAAATGTAAAAAGAACTGGAATAGTGCTCTGAGGAAAAACGTGGTACTAATGGCTTCTTTAGGGGGATTTTTAGTTAGTTACTGCAAGAAGCCTGCCATTGTTCCAGGCTCCAGCGTAAGTGAACTCCCCCTTCGGGTAGTCATGGACCTTGTGCTGACACAAGTCCAGTCAGGGGGTCCCAGCATCTCAGAGTGAGTCTGGTACTCCACCCTCCTCCAAGCATTGTGCTCCATATCATTCCCTAACAGGCAGTCAACAGGCACGGCAGGGCTTACGGCAACTCGAAGTGGACCTGCAACCCCTCCCCACTCAAAGGGAACCTCAGCCACAGGGTAGTGGCCCAATCTGCCGTCAGCCATTACGGCGGGATGGAGTACATCTGGGATGACCTGCTCTGGAGACACCAGCTGACTCCTTACCATAGTCATGCTGGCTCCTGTATCTCTCAGAGCCTCCCCTTTACGGCCGTTGATGGTGACCCACTGCTCATACTTAGTAGCATTAGAGGGCAGTTGGGTCTTTGGAACCATCTCCTTATCTCCCAGGGACACTAAAGTGACACCCGCCCGCTCCCCTCCGTTACCCAAAGGCATCTCCTCCCCGAGCACTACACTAGTTATTCCCGGGGCTTTTCCTCCAGTGGGAGGGGGTGGTCTTTTTGGGCATCTCACGTCTCCTTTATAGTGTCCCACACCACCACACTCAAAACAATGAACAACCCTTGGCTGCTGGCTGCTGGCTTTGGCCAGGGGTAGGGTTGCGAGGGGGGTTACTCTTAGGGATGAATCCTCTGCCCCTTCCTTGCGAAGTATTTTGTGGACCTTTTGAGAACTCCCTCTTATTATCCCCTCCCTCTTTCTTCTGGGGGGCGCCCTGTCCATGCTTCTGGGAATCCCCTCCAGTCCCCTTAGTTGACACCCGGGTACTAACCCAGATGTCCGCCTCCTCAGCAAGCTTCCTGGGGCTGGTCAGCTTGCTGTCCACCAGATGCTGTCGTAGTTCGGGAAGACATTTCTCGAGTAGGTGTTCCTTGAGTATGAGGTCATAGAGGCCCTCATAGTCCCCTACCTCGCTGCCTCTCACCCAACCCTCCAGGGCCTTCCTGGCGTAGTCCAAAAAGTCTACCCAGTTCTGCGTGCCTAGTTTATAGCTGCCCCGGAACTTTTGCCTGTACTTCTCAGGGGTCAACCCAAACTTTCTTAACAGCGCTGACTTCATAGCAGGGTAGTAGGTCTGTTCACTTTGATCTAGGGCCAACAAGGTATCCCTGCCAGTAGGGGGCATGTATTTATATAACCCACCCCCCCCAGTGGACTTCCAAGACCCCATGGGCCCTCAGTGAGACCTCGTAGGCGGCTAGCCATTTTGCAATATCGTCACTGGGTACATAGCATGCCATAACATCTTTTGGTAGGTAAGGTCTGGGTTCTCTGATGTTGGTCTGGGTATCGCTGCCACCATTCTCAGATTTGGGGGTTCTTAGGTTTAGGGCTTGTAAATCCATCTCTTTGATGGTCCGCTCATGCGCCAACCTCTTGTCCTCCCTTTCCATGTCCATCCTGGCTAGTTCTATTCTCATCCTCCTCTCCTCCCTCCTATCCTCTAACTCGGCGTCGGTCAAACCCCTCTCCGAGACACTACTGCCCACTCTGGAAGGTGTCCTAGGGCCTGTTAAAAGGTTCCCCCCTCCCGCCTGGTACAGTGTTGCGGTCTCCAGGACAGTGTCCCTGTCACTCCCCTCAGGATCTACTTCCTCCCCGGAATGAGCCTCCACCCATGCCCGGATACTGGTCAGCAGCTCAACTTTCCTGGCGCCTTTCTTAAAAAACACACCCTGCTGCTGACACCATTCCTTCAATTGGGTCACAGTATAGTTTTCCAGCTCTTCCACATTTATCTCCATTTCTATTTAGAGTATAAACTTTTACACAGGAGAAATCCAAAAAGTGACCTGGGGTCAACCTCCACCCACCACCAGTAGTTAATTTAGAAAAAGCAAAATTTAGATTAGGAGGGCCGCAGGGAGAAAACTCCAGGTGAGGTCCCGTGGTAGGCACTGCGTTACTACTAAGTGAGTGTAAGCACAAATCCGTAATCCCACCGCTGAAACACCAATTATGTTGGACCTAGGGTATCCTAGACTACATAGGGTAGCCTGGCACAGTAGTGGACACAGCTAAACTCAAGGCGTTGGTTAAGTGCTTACAAGTCCCACTCACAGTAACTCAGTGATTAACCACTAAAATAAAGGACACAACACCAATTTTAGGAAAATACCAGTACCTTTTATAAAAATATTGTTCTTTCTTGTTCTTGTTTTAAATAAAAGCAGTATACAAATAATGTACACAGTTCTCATAGATCTCAAATCACATTGGATACTTTCCTCAGTCAGTACATAGAATTAAAGGTACAACACTTTCGAGATAAGTTGCTGCCAATGTTACAATATACTTCTTCAAATTATGATTACAGAAGGGAAGCCTCACCTTTCAGGTGTAATATGCCACTTTACACAACCTGGAGTGTACCTTACCCATCCATATTCAGAGCCCAGCTCAGCCTGTCAGACTCTGCCCCTCGTAGTGCTGTTCTCATAGCCCACAGCCAGTTATTTAGCTAGAAAGGAGACAAGATGGTTTAGTAAGGCTTCCTTTTGTTTAAGCTAGCTACACCACTCGGGAAATGGAGTTGACTCCAGATGATCCACTGCCTGCAGCAATTTTAACAGAGGCTCTAAATATTGCTGGTGCTCTCTAGCCCAACTTCTACACTTCTTGCCCAACCACCTGAACCAAGCGGTACGTTTCTTTTCACACTCCCTCCCTTCTTTAAACTCTTTACTCACAGTCAGGGAGTATTCTAGTCACCGTTCCTCTTTGGATCTTTTGGGCAGACACAGCACTTCGCAGCCGCGCTCGCTACGGCTGCCTTCACAGGTTGCTGTCTGCCGGCACAGCCTTCTCGCGCTTCCCCCCTTCCCGGCTTACTTTCTTTCTGAGGCAATCCAGTCAGCGTTGCCTTCTTCCGGCACCTGTCGAAGGGTCTCCGTGAGGTCGGCGACGGAGGGGGGAAGGCGGGGAAACTCACGCTCGGCTGAGATGCTCCACCGTCGGGTCCTTGGCGGCGCTTCTGCCTTCTTTCCACGTCTCCTCAGGCGGGGGCTCCGCCCCGGGCGCACCTCTGGTGACGCGGCCGGCTCCTTCCTCTCTTCCGACTCCGCCTTGGGCACGCCTCTTCCGACGCGCCGGGTCCGCCCTCACAGCTCCGGATGCCGCCTCTCCTTCCGACAACAATCGGATCAGCTGGACACTCTACACTCGTGTGGGACAGACGCGCTGTCGGCGGTCGGCGCTCCACACAGGTAGGGAATCACTGCCTTTCTTCAGAGACTGGAGGCCAGTCACAAGGGTAATGAATGGAACTGACGTCCCTCAGCCGGGTGGCACCGCGCTGATTCGATGTATCACTTAGGATGCCCCCAGCATTCAGGGCAGGCGCGCAGGACGCGCTCAAGGGTTGGTTTGATGTAGTTTAGGAGGGTCTTCTTGCCACACGACCCGGTGCTTTGCAATCAGCCCACAATGTCTCTGGTCACACTGCTTGGATGTCGTGACAGTGGGGTTTGGTCAGCCTGAAAGGGGGCACTTCCCAATACGCGACAGCCGGCCTACAGGTCGATCTGGTCACCACTGGTGCGCAATCCTCCTCCACAAGTCGCCTCTCTCCTCACTGGTCACTCCTGAAAACTGCACAAGATGGCTGCTGGTCACTGGCCTTATATAGGGTGGCCTGAGACCTGCAGAAGTCACTGGATGCTTCTAGAAAATTCCTCATGTTATCCTATGGCCTGTTCTCCAGTGTTGTCCGTTATGGCAGTTGGTGGACACCATCTTAGGTGTCTGGATGTCCCTAGATTTTCAAGGGCTTGAACTAGGCCTCACAGGTTATGAGGGAAAAATGGCGTCATAACCAAGGAACACCTAGCCCCCTGACAGCACTGAAAAATCCTGGTGGACGTGTATAAAAAATAAAAACAGAAACTCTGGGAGGCTAAGGGGGACAAAAATAAATAATAATGGTTAGAACATCCCCAGAAGCAGACAGGTCTAACAAGGGCACTATGGTTAGACTCATGTGAGGTACTAACTCACTCCAGATATCTCTAGTACTTGACATGCAAAACATAGCTGGGAAAACTAGGGTGTATTCAAACAACAAAACCCGGCAAATCCTGCCTCCTGCAATCCCCGGTCTTTCGCAAAACATCAGCGTATCCCTTTTAGCCATAATTTATCTCCCAACTAGAACACAGTGCTCATTCCCCCAGTGATTTCCGCCTCATGGTGTTAAGGCCCTAGTCTGTGCTTCCCTGTATCATTCAACTCCTCTATGCACCTGTGTTGTGCAAACATCTGGACCAGAATGTCAGAATCACACAGGAACTCTAGTCTTGTGAGATGTGGCTAAGATCTTACTGCTCATGGCTCCTGGTGGCTGTCTTGTGCATGGCTCTCTCAAAACGTTGTGCCCAAGCTCCAAAACGTATAATGTGTGTTTTTTTAGAGTGTCAGGCATGTTGTTTTTATTTGTTTTTCAGTTCCAATTGCTACTGGATCCTACTAAGCAATGATCTTACACTTTTTGCAATCTTTTTTCATACACTCTTCATCTTGAAAAATCTCCATCCGCTACAAAAAATATGAAAAAGTTCAGTACGCCGGCTCATAAAAATGTGTCAAATGGCTAAATACCTATGAGCATACTTGCCTACATCAGACAGTGGTGGTGGCTCAGTGGAATAATGTAGTCAATCCATGTGTCTGTGTTTGACCTCATGGCCGCAAGGTTCAAATCTTGACAGGTTCACCCTACCTTTAATCCATCTGTGGTCTATAAAACGAGTACCATTGAGTTGTGTTCAATAAACATCTGTTATTTGGTGCCAAGAAAGCCCAAGGACTAAACATGTGTTTTATAACTATATGTTGTGTTATGTTATGTGACAGACTAGTACAAGTGCGACGCCACCCATCTAGCTCTTGGGTTGAAAAGAAGCCTGAGATAAGCAGACCAAATGGGAGAAAATCCAAAGAAAAAACAGGTTAACCATGAAAGGTGTATCTCGATCGCAAAAACATTTGGTATGCATTCATAGGGCTGGAGTGTGCATGTGACATGCACACAGCATTGTACTGTACTCTGCACATCCAGAAGAGAATTTTCCCCTTTATAAAAACATGTTCCTGTCCTTTCTTCAGCACCCCATTTCTACTCACAAACCTGTGGTTGCTAGTAGGGAACAGGGTGGCGGGCAAGCGTGGACGGGGGGGGTTTGAAAAATATATATATATTAAACATTTACCTTTTCCGCCATCTCTCCTCGTTGTCTCTGCTTCTCTTCATGACTCTAGTCGGGAAGAAGCAGGATGCATAGAGGCTCCCCATAGCCAATCAGTGATCGGGGACAGGGAGCCTGTGAATCTTCCCCACCAGGCTGTGCATTACAGCCTGGTGTGGAACATGCAAAGTGCGCATGACTTTTAGGCCGGCCCAAGACGGCCGGCCAAACAGTCATGCACACTTAGGGTGCACACACCACTCCTCCTCCTTGAGCCACCAGCCACGCCCACCCTAATCCAGCCCTGCAGCAATGAAAAATGAAATGACTTTGTTATTATCATTTTATTTTTTCCTTCTTCACTGCTCTAATCGCAGAGGGGCGACACTCCTCTGCCTTAGCGGGGGAGCCGCCCCTGTAAGAAACATAAAAGTAGGTTCTCGTCAGGCTGGATACTCTTCAAAACATAGCAGCCCAGGTACGGATGAAAATTTCTAAATTCTGTTCAGTTGCACAAACCCTAGAGGAATTGCACTGGCTACCAATAAGGGCACAAATCAAGTGCAAAGCTTTGTGCTGGGCCCATAAGGCCCGGCACCAGGCTGGTCCCCTCCTATTTTAAAACTTTTTAAAATGGTGTGTGCCCCCTTAGAACCTGCAGTCCAGCGCAGCAACACAGGTAAACAAGGGAGTAGCCAGAAAAATAAATTACCCTCCACTTTGACTCGTATATAATAATACATGTGCAAGTGAGTGAGTGACACAAACTCTTCCTATGAAGTGCCATGGGAATTTTACCCTTGGGGCCAATTTGTAAAAATTGGTCCAAAATTGCGAATCTCACAGAAAGATTTTAAAAGAATTTGCTAAAAAAATACACATTTACCGGTACTGGCTTCTTTCTGTCATTTATCCATTCCAGCTTCTTTCTTTCTTTTATGCTTCTTTCCTTCTTTCTTTCTATCATCTTTCCTTTGTTTAATGCATATTTCATTCTTTCTTTACATCGTTCTTTTCTCCTGTCTATTCTTCTCTCATTCCATCTGACCTTTTTCTAGTTTTTAATCCTTCTCAATATTCCTTTATTCTTATCATGCTCATGTTGTTCCTTCACACCTTCTTTGCATCTTTTCTATTTGTATTATTTCCATTAATTATTTTATCTCTACTTTACTTCAGTCGCTCATCCATTTGTCTCACATTTCTTTTTTATTTCAATATATTTTACTGCTTTCCCTTTTTCACTACTTTCTTTTTTTAAATGTATTTCATTGTACCATCCTTTTCTTCTTTCCACCCTTTTTTCCTGTTTCCCCTTTTCCTTGTTAGGTCTCGCTGAAGCATCCCGTTAGGGATGCTTTGGCGAGATTAAAGTAAGGGCTTTTAAAAGTGCACCCAAAGTGCGGATCGGGTACAGTGCATGTGAGCACAACCACGCGCATTATGCACAGCTTTCATTTGCCACCAGACACTTCGTGCGCGTGACCGCACTCCGCCTCTGCTGCCGCACGCATTCAGCTCAACAGGCTGCACACCCCCTCATCCCCCATATGCTTGCTCGCCAATGTCCCTCCCACCCTTCCTTTGATCTCCGCTTTTCTTTGAACTTTCACGCTCCTTTTCCCCCTCTTCCTTTAAAGGCCCTACCCCAGCACAAAGCGTGCATCGCTTGTTAAACCCTGCCCTTGCAACTACGTTTGTGTTCTCGCACACTGCTCCTGCAATTCCACTTGAGGAACTATAAGCAAGCTAACGGTCCGATATCCCTTCCTAGGATTCATAAAGCGTCTAACATGGACTTCTCTCGTGGAACGACCTCTATCACTGGCAGTCATCGGCTACCCTATACCAACAGCACGTACTGCTTGTGTGCTTCTCGGCACTTTCGGCTCCCTGGCTCTGTGCCTTATGCTCTTCCATGCGCCCCCTTATGTTGTCAACACGTGTACTGGACACTCCCCCTTCCACCTCTTCATTTACAGTAAGCTCTCCTGCCCATCCTTTTCCTGCGTGTTGACCTCTGTCCCCGACGTGTACCCCCGGCTGCTCATGTGCCCCCTGACCTCCACCCATGCACACATAACAACAAATGTGCTACGTGCACGTCGCTTCCATTTCTTCCTCTGGATCACTCACCTGTATGACCTTTGTCCCTTATGCAGTTTGATCACCACTGTTTGACTCACTGACCCATTATTTACATTTCGGTCTCCAAACATCCCTTTACGGTGTTTCGATCGTTTATCCACCCTTCTTATCTTCTTAGTTAATATAGCCCCCCTCATTCACCACACTTGCTTCCTGCTAAGCAGTCAGCACCTCCAACTTGTCTCAGCAGGGTTGTCCCTGGAGCGGGGGCACCGCGATGTACACCAGGGTCGTGATGCTCTTTATGGTATTGCTGTCCCACCCATAAATGCTTGTCACTCTACCCCCACCCCCCGTTACTCTGGTGATCCGTGCAAAGCATTATTTTGTGGAGTTCTGGAACTGTATTCCTATATGCATGGGTGTTGTTTATACTTTGTTACCTCTAGAGATTAACCTTTTTGAGTTTAGTGCGACACTGTGGGCCTCTACAGACACTTGTTTAACTGTCTGTCACCCTCTGATCTTAAATATCTTTTGATCTCTAAGGGCATGTCATAGCTTCGTAGTTTCTAGCTAAATGGATGATGTTGTTGGGCACTGGGTGAGGGTGAAAGCAGGATGTGTATTCTAGTGGATAATAATCAGAGTATCCCGTACTTGTGGGACAGGATGGAGAGAATTTTTCTTGCAGCTCGAAGAGGAGAATTATTTTATCTAAATGTTGCCTTGTCATATACATACATAATGTACTGAAAGTTCTAGAGTGTACGTTTTATATGCTTCTCTTACATAGAGTAAAATTAATTCCTAAAGAAAAGGTTTGTCAGTAAAGGCCCCTACTTGGCATTGCTTTGAAAAAGGCTGCTGTTCTTATTGAATAGCCCGGCTCTTGACGTGAAGGATGGGATAGCTTCTGTAAAATTCTTATGACTTGTTAGATTCAGGTCCTGCTCACACTCCTGCTGTGACTTAGAAATCTCGCCTGCTTTGCTTGAACATTTTCTGATGGGAATACAGCCGCAATAGGTAGAATTTATGTTATCTGACCCCATTTATGAGAAGAATAACAAATGGCACTTATTTTCAAATGATAATTTTGCTTTTGTGAAGTACTTTGCACTAGTGCTCCAAACTAACAACGTTTTCTTTTGGTGTCCCAAACTTCCCATGTTCCTCATCGTCTTATAGTGCGTGGCTATAAAGTACAGCATCTGTTAACAATAGTTTCTTAGTAGCATATTTCTGATTTGCTCTCAGTGTCTCTTCTGCCGACTATGCGTTGGCAGATAGAGGATCTTCCATGGAGAGGGAAGCAGGACGGTCCTTTATTCATGTGTCAATCCCTTTCCAACAAATACATGTGTGTATGTGAAGGGAGTATGGTTTGATTTAGTACATACATGTTAAATGCGGGACCGTGGACGTATTTTAAATGTTTGGGAGTTTGTTATTCTTCTGCCACATAAAGCAGTTTGGCTGAATGTCCCATTGCCCCACAGTGTATTCCTTCCTTCATAATGCCTTGGTCTTCTAGTCATTGCCCATATTGCCTTTTCTTTTTCCAACCTGTCCTAAAACTTTGCAGTCTTGTTGAACCTGCTTGCCATCTCTTCCCCTTGTCCTTTTGATTACACCAGAGTGGACTTAAGCTGCTGCTGTGGTGATGTGGCATAGTAATTCTGTGTGCTGTGGGGGGAAAGCAGCCGCAGCAATAGGTCTATACTAATGTGAGTGCACATTCCTGGTTTCCGGAGATTAATTCAGTCCGTAGACCCTGCAGATCGGGCCAATCAGCAGAAATGCGATTGCCCCTGGCCTTCATCATAAAGGGCATTAAAGCATCAAGATATTGGATACAGTGGGCACTGTTCTTGCAAGCATGGTCATCTTGGGTGATCGTTTATTGGTGTTGCTCATCTGTTTACCTTGAATAGGGATAGGTCTTACATGAAACATCCAGCTTGTTTGAAGTGCTGCAGAACCGGTTTCTAAACCCAAACAATCCTTGACAACAACTGATGGAGAAACTGGCAGCTCTGTTGTGTAAACACAACTATTGTTGCATGAAGGTGCCAGTCCCCTCTGAACATTGGGCACCACAACATCCACCACCACTGCATCTACCACCACCGCATCCACCATGTCCACCACCACTTCCCAGTTCCCCACCACATCCACCACCACACCCACCACCACCTCCACCACCACAACGTCCACAATCACCACCTACACCACCACCACCACATCCACCACATCCAACACCACTACATCCACCACAACTACGAACACCACCACCATGTCCACCACCACCACCATGTCCACCACCACTATCACCACCAC